>NC_051181.1:72226079-72372606 GCF_013339695.2 Rhipicephalus sanguineus
TTTCATCCTATTTTCTTTTTGCCAAGATAGCAGGAATGAGTAAACGTGCCGCTTTACTTGAAGTATGTTGGCTCGTTGGTCTAGGGGTATGATTCTCGCTTAGGGTGCGAGAGGTCCCGGGTTCAAATCCCGGACGAGTCCTTCAACACTTTTTTCTCTGTCGTGCCACATGTGTGCCATCCATTGTCACTTTTATTTTGAATTCATTCTATTTCTTTTTGCCAGATAGCAGGAATGAGTAAACGTGCCGCTTTACATGAAGTATGTTGGCTCGTGGTCTAGGGGTATGATTCTCGCTTCGGGTGCGAGAGGTCCCGGGTTCAAATCCCGGACGAGCCCTTCAACACTTTTTTCTCTGTCGTGCCACATGTGTACCATCCATTCTCACTTTACTTTGAATTCATCCTATTTTCTTTTTGCCAAGATAGCAGGAATGAGTAAACGTGCCGCTTTACTTGAAGTATATTGGCTCGTTGGTCTAGGGGTATGATTCTCGCTTCGGGTGCGAGAGGTCCGGGTTCAAATCCCGGACGAGTCCTTCAACACTTTTTTTCTCTGTCGTGCCACATGTGTACCATCCATTCTCACTATTACTTTGAATTCATCCTATTTCTTTTTGCCAAGATAGCAGGAATGAGTAAACGTGCCGCTTTACTTGAAGTATATTGGCTCGTTGGTCTAGGGGTATGATTCTCGCTTCGGGTGCGAGAGGTCCCGGGTTCAAATCCCGGACGAGCCCTTCAACACTTTTTTTCTGTCGTGCCACATGTGTACCATCCATTCTCACTTTTACTTTGAATTCATCCTATTTTCTTTTTGCCAAGATAGCAGGAATGAGTAAACGTGCCGCTTTACTTGAAGTATGTTGGCTCGTTGGTCTAGGGGTATGATTCTCGCTTCGGGTGCGAGAGGTCCGGGTTCAAATCCCGGACGAGCCCTTCAACACTTTTTTTCTCTGTCGTGCCACATGTGTGCCATCCATTCTCACTTTATTTTGAATTCATTCTATTTCTTTTTGCCAAGATAGCAGGAATGAGTGAACGTGCCGCTTCGCCTGGGGTACGTTGGCTCGTTGTTCTAGGGGTATGATTCTCGCTTCGGGTGCGAGAGGTCCCGGGTTCAAATCCCGGACGAGCCCTTCAACACTTTTTTCTCTGTCGTGCCACATGTGTGCCATCCATTCTCACTTTTATTTTGAATTTTCTATTTCTTTTGCCAAGATAGCAGGAATGAGTGAACGTGCCGCTTCGCCTGGGGTACGTTGGCTCGTTGTTCTAGGGGTATGATTCTCGCTTCGGGTGCGAGAGGTCCCGGGTTCAAATCCCGGACGAGCCCTTCAACACTTTTTTCTCTGTCGTGCCACATGTGTGCCATCCATTCTCACTTTTATTTTGAATTCATTCTATTTCTTTTTGCCAAGATAGCAGGAATGAGTGAACGTGCCGCTTCGCCTAGGGTACGTTGGCTCGTTGTTCTAGGGGTATGATTCTCGCTTCGGGTGCGAGAGGTCCCGGGTTCAAATCCCGGACGAGCCCTTCAACACTTTTTTTCTCTGTCGTGCCACATGTGTACCATCCATTCTCACTATTACTTTGAATTCATCCTATTTTCTTTTTGCCAAGATAGCAGGAATGAGTGAACGTGCCGCTTCGCCTAGGGTACGTTGGCTCGTTGTTCTAGGGGTATGATTCTCGCTTAGGGTGCGAGAGGTCCCGGGTTCAAATCCCGGACGAGCCCTTCAACACTTTTTTTCTCTGTCGTGCCACATGTGTGCCATCCATTCTCACTTTTATTTTGAATTCATTCTATTCTTTTTGCAAAGATAGCAGGAATGAGTGAACGTGCCGCTTCGCCTAGGGTACGTTGGCTCGTTGTTCTAGGGGTATGATTCTCGCTTCGGGTGCGAGAGGTCCCGGGTTCAAATCCCGGACGAGCCCTTCAACACTTTTTTCTCTGTCGTGCCACATGTGTGCCATCCATTCTCACTTTTATTTTGAATTCATTCTATTTTCTTTTTGCCAAGATAGCAGGAATGAGTGAACGTGCCGCTTCGCCTGGGTACGTTGGCTCGTTGGTATAGGGGTATGATCTCGCTTCGGGTTGCGAGAGGTCCCGGGTTCAATCCCGGACGAGCCCCTTCAACACTTTTTTTCTCTGTCGTGCCACATGTGTAGCATCCATTCTCACTTTTATTTTGAATTCATCCTATTTTCTGTTTGCCAAGATAGCAGGAAATGAGTAACACGTGCCGCTTCGCCTGTGGTACGTGGCTCGGTGGTCTAGGGGTATGATTCTCGCTTCGGGTGCGAGAGGTCCGGGTTAAAATCCCCGGACGAGCCATGAACATTTTTTTTTCTCTGTCGTGCCACATGTGTACTATCCATTCTCACTTTTATTTTGAATCATCCTATTTTCGTTTTGCCAAGATAGCAGGAATGACGTAAACGTGCCGCTTTACTTGAGTATGTTGGCTCGTTGTCTAGGGGTATGATTCTCGCTTCGGGTGCGAGAGGTCCCGGGTTCAAATCCGGACGAGCCCTTCACCACTTTTTTCTCTCTGTCGTGCCACATGTGTACCATCCATTATCACTTTACTTTTGAATTCATCCTATTTCTTTTGCCAAGATAGCAGGAATGAGTAAACGTGCCGCTTTACTTGAAGTATGTTGGCTCGTTGGTCTAGGGGTATGATTCTCGCTTAGGGTGCGAGAGGTCCCGGGTTCAAATCCCGGACGAGCCCTTCAACACTTTTTTTTCTCTGTCGTGCCACATGTGTACCAATCCATTCTCACTTTTACTTTGAATTCATCCTATTTTCTTTGCTGTCAAGATAGCAGGAATGAGTAAACGTGCCGCTTTGTGTGCGATACGTTGGCTCCTTGGTCTTGGGGTATGTTTCAGCTTAAGTACAAGATTGCTCTGTGAAACGCGTTGAGCGCCGATCGCTTACTTAGGTCATAAGTTAAGGATAAGTTTCGTTTGTGAATACTGGACCTTTGTGGGTCGTCCTCTTTGGCTTCTCCGGAAAGGACGCCGCTCGCGCTGAGAGTGCGTGCTTTGCCGTGACCGCCGCCATTGCGTACTGTCGCTGAGTGCCGTCAAATAAACACCTTAACCTCACTTACAGAGGACATGTTGACTCTTTTCAGGAAAGTCGTGGCATGTTAACTGTCTTTACAGAGGCACGCCAGCTCTCTCTTGGAAACTCGTGAGTCCCGCGACTTCCCTAAAAAGAGTCAACGTGACTCTCTAAAGAGAGTTATACATGTGAGAGTCACATGTGTAGTAAAAAAGAATCAAAGGACACGTTTTTTTCTTAGAGTGAAGGGTAACCGGGGCGAGGGGCGTACAATGAAAGGCCTCTCCGTGCTACACTCTGGGAAATACAGTCTTCTAGAGATTCACTTTCGTCGACACAAGCTAGCGTACGCATGCTTTCACTTCTGCGCTCGAGTTACTGTCCCTCGCACGAGAAACATAGCAAAGCACGCGATGGCTGTATACATGATTGCCCGAAAGTGCGTTCTCGGGCTCCCCCCTCTATAAATTTGCGAAGAGTGCCTAACGGAAGGTCCTTTCGTTCTGGAGCAGTGACAACAGTTCAGTTCCATTTCAACTCCGACATAACCGACCAATGCGGCTAATATTAGTTTACACTGCCTACAGGACAAGAGCGCGGATATGCGGCAGAAAAGCTAGTAGTGGGCTACTGTTCATGTCGCGAGCTTATACACGCAAGAAAAGGGGTTTTAAAAAATCTACAGACGCACATCTGAACAATGAGTCCTTCCATTTTTACGAACCAGTATAATCTAAAGCGACCGGCAAGCCTCCTCGCTTCGGCTAACATGTTAATGTAACCTGGTTGTATCGACTGCAGTACTGCATTAAAGGCACATAAGACTCTAAAGTATTAACATGCTAGTGGAATATTAGACAGCATGTGTGGTAGAAATAGGGAATGGGTCAAGGGCTCGCTTCTTTGTTATTAGACACAACTTAATTAAACCAATAGACAATGAAGCCAAGGGAGGCGTAGGGGGACATAATTTGTGGTTTTCAATGGAAATGTATTAATAATGGCATAAATGGAAAGGAATTAAACTGAATGATAAAAACAACTTACTCACGGCAGGCACCGAACCTACAACTTTCGGATGACGCGTAGGATGCTCCACCAATTGAGCTACAGTGGCGGTCGTTTTCCCGTCCATTTTATTGGGTATTTTTGTGTATTGGGTATTTCTGCCGCTGGCCAATACTCCCAGGATCACGCACACAGAAATACTCAATAAAGTGGACGGGAAAACCAAGGAGTCCAGCCGTCGAAGTTGACATCATGGACACGTTAGGGGATCTCGAGGAATGAATGTCGGCAAGTAAAAAAGGAAACGCGTTCATTACAGAGGCATCTGTTATATTTTCGTTGTCAGTAAAGCTGCCTCGTGAGAAGCGCGAAGATTATTGCCTCTCGTCATAATGGATAAATGCTCACTCACCTAAGAACCGTGAGATCGGTCTTGTCTGTGTAACCCTGTTGCATTTTTATTGCGATAGAAATTATATGGACACACTCGTCTGGTTTGTGCCATCGCCGTCATGACCCGTATATGCATTTGAGTGTTCGGTCCCTGCCCGCGGCAAGCTATCTTTCAGTCCACTTTTCTTTCTTCACAATTACCTTACATTTACTACTAAAAACATCCCCTATACTCTCCTTGGCATTATTGCCTGTTAGTTCTCATTAATATTGTGTATAACAAAGAAAACGAGCCCTTGAAATTAACACTTCTTTCCGATATATATATATATATATATATATATATCTATATATATATGCCACCAGAAAAATAATACAGAAACAACACGGTTGATCCCTCCTGTCATAGGAATCGGAATAACACGAAAGGTAAAGCGCGCCTTTACAGAAGTAACTGAATGCTTACTGTATATTGATATAAGAGGGTTTGCACAATGTATATTGATGTCTGGCCGCTAATGGCGCCTTTTAACGTGTATGCACCCACTTTGATGATTGGTGGTACATCTCCATCCCGACGACTAACGTCCATGTTAAATGATTAAACATACCCTTGCGGGAGTTGTAGTAGTTACGGTGAAAGCGTAATCAGAGAACGAGGTGTGATAGCCAGAAGAGCGTCGCATACTAGGACGCAGAACTTGGTCGCCATCCCGCGGCATGGTAAAATGTGATTGAAAACCATGGCAGAACTAGAGGGAAACGCAAAGCGGGTCCTGCCACCCCGGTAGCCCGGCCGCGATTTTTCTCGGGGCGAGCGCGTGAGCATGGAACGCGGGTGTACAGCTAGGTGAGGCAGACGCGCGTCGCAGAGCAATTTTGGTTTGTATTAGCGTGATGCTGAGCGAGGCCGACGCTTTTACGACGCTTGGGCAAAGGTCGCCACCTTGAGGTATGTTAAGGCATTGACTAAATTCAACTTCTATTGAAAACGCGCCGAATAGGACAGACGCGTAACGCGTTGCAGGTGCTAGTCGTGGAGGCCACAGCAATGACGAATTACTTTACCTTGCCGCTTCCAGAAGTCACCACCACCCAGCCGACCGGGAGAGTGGGAGATATAAAAGGCGCGTTCGTAAGGCCTCCAGGAATCTGTGACCATGGCGCAGTGGATAGCGTGCCCGGCATCTGTTGTTGCGGACCTGAGCGGCCGTGGGTTCGATGCCCGTGCTGGTACTGTTTTTTCTGAGCCATCTGATTGTGTATATTTTTTCAATGTCATTTCCGTGATGGAAATACGTCACTGAAGCCTTGGTGGACCCCGGCATAAAACACTTTCGTGTTAAAAGTATTTTCCGAAACACGCGATCGAGGATTCGAACGGGCGACCCCTCACTCCGCATCGCGCGGCGTTAGACGACTCGGCCACGGGGCATACTTCCTTCCCCTTACTAACGACAAGCTATTTTTATACACCATTTACCGCTGATTGTACGCATGAGCTCGGAGGCGCTTCAGCGTTTTTTCTTCATCACCAGCGAGACGGCGCAAAGGGCGCGCTTTAAAGATAGGTCGCCCAGCTCGATTTCACCGAAGTTGCGACGCGCACGCCTCCTGCCTGTACCACCCGACAGGGCGTGGTCGCCCGTTCGCGCGCGCTTATCTCGTCAGGGGGGTGACTTGTACGTATTGTTCTTTCACCACAATGTTTGCGTTGAAGTTGCAGAGCGCAGGAAGGTCACATCGCTCGCTGCAGCGACCGCATTTACGAAAGTAGTGAGCTGCTAGCTAGAAGAACCAAAGTCGGGGCAGTAGGTTGTGTATAATCGGCACTTGCAGGGTGCTGCTCAGACACAAAGAAATCACAACTGTGACAGTTGTTAGTTCGCCCTCATCCTGTCTACGCTCTTCACGTAACCTTTGAGCTTGACGATTGCGCTGCAAGTTGCGAGCTGCTTGCCGTTCATAGCGTGATATTCCAATTTGTTGCTGTCGCATTCATTGGATCACCCTTGCGGTGAAACTGTAACTTTTTTTTCAATTCACCACTTCTAGTCCGTATTCTAACAGCCACTTCACCACTTATAAGGATGCATGCATAAAGTCCCACTTTTCCCAGAGAGAGCTCTTCACCTTTGTACAGTAGTTCACGTGTCGTGCAACGGTATTTCGCAAATGCGTTGATTCCACTATCCTTGTACGTATAGCGATTTATAAAGAATATATAAGGGCAAAAATGCCAGAAACTTATGATATTTACATGACACTCCATTAGTAGTAGGATGCGTAAAGAAATTGAAACCCTTGATGAAAGCCAGAACATTGGTCCCTTTCTAAGCATAAATAGACTAAAGTTATGAGATGCAAAAAAAAAACAGATGATTCTGAGAAACAACGACGTCTCAGGGGTTCTAGATCATTATGATTTCTTGTATATTTGGAATATACAGAGATGGCAGCTCTACAAAAGAAATTAGAATACAAAGATGTTAGCCTCAAAATTAAATTCTCCTTGTTATCGCCCTGGTTTTTCCTTAAGTGCTGAATGGGTTAGAATCGTACCTTGCAAGAATATTTAAGAAAACCACTAGATTCTCTTGACCTATGGTGCCGGCGTTGAGTTTTGGAAATCCTCTGTACTGCAAAACGAAGTAATATCTTAGCCACAGAAGAGATTAATCCCGAAACTTCGTTCGAAGTCAAGGTCATGAAACTAAAACCTCCTTATCTTATTCGCGTCATGAGAGCGACCGGTTCAATGGAGCTAACACTAATCATAGCCAAAACGGAAGCTAACGGAAAACGAGGTCACCCACCTCAGAAACATGCCACGCCGAAAGTTCAGGCCAAGGGGAACTGAGCTTAAGGGACTTCTACTAAAAAGATATCAATGGTGGCCATATAAACATTGAGCCAGAGTCGTCAGCGACGCGATGATACTCATAACAACAATAACGATTGTACATGTTTTATTTTGCACCCGCTTGAATCTGACCACACAACCGCAGCAAGAAGGCGCGGTACTACTAAATTAAGCAACGTGTGCGACAGGCATTGCAGCAGGTAATCAGATGTTACCGAGAAATGAATGTTAATTTGTATGCATTTAGCCAGCTTCAATATATGGCTTCTTTAGTAAAACATTGTTGCAGTGTTTAGCGCGGAGCCTTGAGCCACAAACATAGAAGCAAACAGACGCCTAAGCACTCTTTCGTACAGCTGTTGATACACGAAAGGTTCGTTTTTCATAAAGTTCAGTGGTGTCATAATTCTAGAACAGTCGCTATGCTGTTCAGTTATAACAAACACGCTCTAAACACCGAGTATAGAGGTGAACATGAGGTCAAGGACGCTCGATGCACTGCAATCGTAAAGCAAGATACACTAAATTTTGGGCAGATGCCATGCGCACACTATCTTGGAACTTACACATAGACAAAGTATGTTCTGCTGCCTTCCGTAAGCTGTCTTTCCTGAAACATAAACTTAGAAATTCTCCTTCTAACAGAAAACTACTTAGTTGCTTTACATACATAAGACCAAAACTAGAATACTGTTGTGTTGTGTGGGACCCCTTTACTAAATGTAACATTAGAAAACTGGAAGCAGTACAAAAAAAGCTGTTAGGTTTGCTTATTCTAAGTTTAAAATGACGGACTCACCGACTGAACTCATGACTGCTAACAACATCGAAACACTTGAATTACGGCGAAAAAGAAACCGGCTTAACTTTCTTTATCTTCTTGTTAATCATAAGTTAGCCCTTGACCCATATGCATATGTATCTCCTCTGTCCAGTAGGTATACACGCCATCATCACGCCCATTCTTTAAAGGGGTACTGACACAAAATTTCGCGGCCGAGATAGCCTGCTGGATCGATTCCCGTGTACGTGCGTGTACCATCTGCAAAATATCGACAGCGAATAAAGCTTGGAAGGTATTTTATATGAATTTTGAAATTCGCGAGCGCGATCCAGCATTATAGGCCGCACCTAGTGCATTGACACCCTCGGAGGTGACCCGAGGTGACCCCCCTACTTCCCCTACGTAAGCGTTGCAGCCGGTACAAGTTACGATGACGTCGTAGCCGCCATTTCTGTTTTGACGGGCTTCCCGACGAATCGCTCCTCGCCAGCGGGTCAAACCTGAAGTGATTCGCCACGTCGAAAATTCCTTCGATCCCCGCCGCAAGAAAATCGTCGCCATCAGACGACGATGAGCCCGACGACAACAGACCGCGCGGAAATGCGCCACCGTTCTGTGTGCTCACGTGACCGAGCGTTTCACTCGCTAGGTGGTGATAGTTGCACGCGGCGGCTTGCCGTTTTTGGAGCTCTGTCAAACCGAAACTAAGTCTGTGTCGGTAATGAGGAGCTTGTAATTAATTATCTGTCGCGCGCTGCAGCGAACGATGTGCCGTGTTATGATTAACAGGCCCCCAGCAACACACTGCAGCAAAAAAACGCGGGGCGAAAATTTTTGTGTCAGGACTCCTTTAACCCCGTATTTTGCTAAAACTAACGCGTTTCAGTTTTCCTTTTTTCCGCGTACTGTATCAGAGTGGAACTGCCTAACTGATCTTAGCCAATTTTCTGTTGCTTAGAGCTAAAACATGCACTGTTAGTTTGTGTTATGTATCCATTTAATGTAATTCTTTTGCCATGTTATCTTTTATGCGTTCTGTTAGTAGGTGTTTCGATTCCATTTCTCGTGATATATTCATATGTTATCACATGTGTTTTTGATTATATCCTGCCTCTTGTACCTGTCCTGCTTGGACCAGTTCTTGGTCTGCAGTATTCAATAAATAAATAAAATAAATAACTCGCAACACAACTACTTCATTAATTTTATATTTTGCTTCCATGCAACGACACCACTCATGTTGTCCCGAATAATTACGCAGAAGTTCATACCAAAATAATTCCGATGCGATAAGGCTACTTCAGAAACTTGTGACGCCGAAACTCAGACCAAGGCCGTCGACAAGGTGCAGAGGCTCCCCCTGGCAGATGGCTGAGTGTGCAGGAACACCCAACGTTCACCCTCCCCCAACCTCATCCTAGTCTCTTGAGGCATCCATGATTATCCCACGGAGGTGTTGCTCCAAAAGTTCTGCCCCTCGACTTCATGCGGCAACTGAAAATTGGTAATTGCGTGGACCATTTCAATATATTGTCACATCGTTGTGACCGTGACGACTTGGGCGACCAATGCGTCAAATAGTGATTTAAATCTTCATATTAAATCTTCATTAAGCTAGCTTGTGCCCAGCTAAGAGAGTAACATTACCAGTTCAATGATAGCTGCGAGCACAGTCGCTAAAATCTGACCTGCGCATCTAATGCTTCATCTACACCTATATTAGTTATGATAGATTCTAACGCAACAGCTGGTGATTCGACTTATTGGAGACTGTACTCCGTCATTCACCTCGAGCAAGCAATCTCATCAGAACAACCGACAACATTCCAGAAGAATCCGGTAATTCCGGTGCAATCAGGCGCAGCTTGCACCGAGAGATAGCAAGTGCAGAACTTGAAGCCAGGTGAGATTGAAACTCGGTCACAGTGAAGGAGATAAAGCACGCGTGCCAATATTGATGATCAATGCATATTCAGTCAATTCATCTATGCATTTTGCAGGATCAATGCGTATTGTAGGATCAATGCATATTGCCACGTGCGTTTCTTATTATTACTTTTGCTGTATTCGGTTTTCGCCCAGAAAAACTGTCAGCAACGCTCAGCGCAAACCGCGCCTCATTGTTTGAGAAGCTTCGCGATGATTGTAGATCATTTTGTTAAGATTGCGCGCAACACGCGAACACTCGAGCTTGTTCTAGAGATTGCGCGACAACCAGCGATAACGCTGGAATATTCTACGGCGCATGCATAAATGCCAACGCGCTTCACCGCTTGTCAGTTGATCGATGGTCGACGCTCTGTTCGCCGCTATCAGTGTATTGCCGTAGTTTGACTTTCAGTTTCCCGGCCACAAGTTCGGCCAATAAACAGTTTCATCTCGGACGTGCTGACTGCTGTCTTCGTCGACGTCACGACCCCGTGACATCTGGTGGAGGTGCTGTTCGTCCATGTTCCGGACGCCCCCGTCAAGCCGTGAACCAAGCCCGAGTCGCAAAGAAGACGTCGACGCCAAGGCCGAGCAGCGAGCAAGCCGCAGGCAACAAGGCCTACCGCCAGAGCACGGGCCTCTACCTGAAAAGATCCGGCAACCAAAGACCCTGACCTCGACCACAACGACGATGACAGACGCTGTGCCTCCCGCACCGATCCTTCTCGGACGCCCAAGGAGCGGCCAACCTTCCGCGGATCGTCGTTCGAAGACCCGGAAAGCTGGCTCGAAGCCTACGACCGAGTCGCGATTTTCAATGCCTGGACCAGCGAAGACAAGCTACGGCATGTCTATTTCGCTTTGGAAGACGCCGCTCGGACCTGGTTCGAGAACCAAGAGCGAAGCCTGACAACGTGGGACATCTTTCGCACCAGGTTCCTTGCGACATTCACCAGCGTCGTCAGGAAAGAGAGTGCTGAGGCTCTGCTCGAGACCCGTGTGCAGATGCCGAATGAAAACGTGGCGCTCTTCATGGAAGAGATGACAAGGCTGTTCCGTCATGCAGACCCTGTCATGCCCGAGGATAAGAAGGTCCGCTTTCTTATACGAGGGGTCAAACAGGAGCTCTTCGCCGGGCTGATGCGGAACCCCCATCGACAGTTCAAGAATTCGTCTCGGAAGCAACGACCATCGAGAAGACGCTCGAGATGCGCACCCATCAGTACAATCACCGGGCATTTCAAGACAGCGCAGCTGTTCATGGCCTCGGCTCCGACGACTTCCGCGAAACGATCCGAGCAATCGTGCGAGAGGAACTGCGAAAGCTTCCGCCGTTTGCACAGCCCGAAGTTACGTCGATTGCTGACGTTGTACGCGAGGAAATCACATAGTCACTGGGTGTTCCCCAGCCGGCATCGCCGCAGCTGCAAGCCATGAGCTATGCTGCTGCAGCCCGACGCAACGACCCCCCTCCTCGCCCACGTCAAGACGCCGCGCCACCCCAGCAGTTCCGCCGCCAGGCACCACCGCCGCCACCACCGATGTCATACCGCCCGCCAGCCGGCCAGCGATCCGCGCCGAGGAAGACCGACGTATGGCGCGCCCCTGACAACCGCCCGCTCTGCTACCACTGCGGGGACGCCGGCCACATGTACCGCCGCTGCCAGTACCGACAGATTGGGCTACGCGGATCCGCCATCAACGCGCCGCGCCCAGAGCCAGGCAAACGGCCTCGTGACATCGGCGACTACCTCACCGGAACAAAGTGGCAAGAACGACGACCTTCCCGCTCGCCGTCGCCCGGCCACTACATGTCACCGCACCGCCGGCAGTACACTAGCCCAAACCGGGGTCGGTCGCCTAGCCGGTATCCGGAAAACTAAGGGCAGCAATCGATGGAGGTGCGCTTGCTGTACGACGAACTACCGAAGATCCTCCGCCGCCGACGACAACGCCGTAACGAAATCTAAAGAACACGCCGCAAGCCGAACGAAGCCCTGACGTCGAAACTTCACGGCCCGAAGAAGACCTGACGACGCAACGTCGAAGCAGCGGAACAAACCGACGCAGCCGTGACCCGACGCCGCGACCCCACCGCAACGCAAGACGACGAATTAGCGACCTCGACGCTCTCATCGACGGCCACAACGTCAGCGCTCTCGTCGATACTGGAGCCGACTATTGCATCATCAATGGGCCTTTTGCCACGAAGTTGAAGAAAGTTAAGACTGCTTGGGAAGGCCCCGAAATCCTTACCGCTGGAGGCCATCTAATAATGCCGTCTGGAGTCTGCACAGCAAGAGTCACAATCAATAATCGCACGTATCCTGCGAGTTTCGTAATCTTGCAACACTGCTCCAGGAACGTCATACTTGGCATGGACTTCTTAAACCATCACGGTGCCGTCATCGACTTAAGAACCAAATCGATAACCCTATCGTCGGACAAAACGACACCGCCGTATACGAATCCATGTCAACATGCCCTGAACGTGCTCGAGGATCAAGTCACCATCCCGCCTCGCCCCAGCATCATAATTTCCGTCAGCACCGAAAAAGCTGAAGACATCGAAGGTGTCATCGAGAGCGATCAGCGTTTGCTGCTAGACCGTGACATTTGCGTCGCAAGGGGCATTGCTCGGTTGCATGAAGGAAAAGGAAGCGTGATGCTAACGAACTTCAGCCAGGAATAGACACCTGAGCAGGGGCACGACAATTGCATACATCGAAGAAATCTTGGCCGTCAGCGATGCATATGCCTTTTCAGATTCTGACGAAGCTATGACGACGACCCGAGTTACCCTTCAACGTAAACTCAAGTCTTCCCGTTCGCCAACAGCAACAGCTTCGACGCCTTCTGCAGGAATACAAGGACTGTTTCTCGTCGCCATCGCGGGTCCGACAAACGCCCCTTGCTAGGCACCGCATTATAACAGAAGAAAATGCTCGATCACACCGTCAGAGTCCCTACCGGGTTTCGACGCGGGAACAGGAAGCCGTTAAAAAACAAGTCGATGAAATGCTACGCGACGACATCATCCAGCCGTACAAGAGTCCGTGGGCGTCACATGTGGTGTTAGTGAGGAAGAAGCATGGGACCCTACGTTTCTGCGTCGATTATCGTCACCTGAACAAAATTACGAAAAAGGACATGTACCCTCTCTCACATATGGACGACGCCCTAGATCTACTCCACAACGTGAAGTACTTTTCTTCGATGGACCTCAAGAACGGCTACTGGCAAATCGAAGTCGACGAGAAACACCGAGAAAAGACTGCCTTCATAGCACCGGACGGCCTGTTCGAGTTCAAGGTCATGCCCTTCGGTCTTTGCTCGGCACCTGCGAATTTCCAACGAGTCAGGGATACAGTATTAGCTGGCTTAAAGTGGCAAACTTGCCTTGTTTATTTGGAAACCTCGTTGTGTTTTCCTCGAACTTCGAGGAGCACCTCCAGCGCCTTGAATCCGTACTTCAAGCAATCAAGAACTCCGGGCTTACCCTGAAGCCAGAAAAGTGCCGCTTTGCGTACGAGGAGCTCTTGTTTCTCGGTCACGTGATCAGCAAGACTGGAGTGCGCCCAGACCCGCAGAAAGCGGCTGCCATCGTCGCTTTCCCGCCACCCACTGACAAGAAGGCCTTGCGTCGATTTCTCGGCTTGTGCGCCTATTACAGACGCTTTGTCAAATACTTTTCACGGATCGCCGAACCACTAACGCAGCTCACGAAGACCGACGTCGAATTCAGGTGGCAAACAGCGCAAGTGGAAGCATTTCATGAACTGAAACGACGCCTGCAGACGCCTCCGATACTTGCGCATTTTGATGAATACGCTGATACGGAGATTCACACCGACGCAAGCAGCGTAGGACTCAGCGCCGTCCTTGTGCAGCGGACGGGTGGACTGGAAAGGGTTATCTGTTATGCTAGCCGGTCGCTGTCTAAAGCAGAGGTCAACTATTCCACAACAGAAAAGGAGTGCCTCGCCATCATCTGGGCTACGTCAAAGTTTCGCCCCTACCTCAGGCCCTTCAAAGTTGTGAGCGACCATCACGCCTTGTGTTGGCTAGCTAACTTGAAGGACCCTTCAGGTCGCCTGGCACGATGGAGCCTAAGACTTCAAGAATTTGACATTACTGTCGTGTACAAGTCCGGAAGGAAACACTCCGACGCCGACTGCTTGTCTCGTGCCCCCGTCGACCCACCACCGCCCGACGACCAGGATGATGACAGCTTCTTGGCAGCCATAAGTGCCGACGACTTCGCCGAACAACAGCGAGCCGACCCGGAACTGAAGGGTCTAGTGGAATACCTGGAGGGCAGGACCATCGTTGTCCCAAAAGTATTCAGGCGAGGATTGGCATCATTTTCCTTGAAAAACAACGTCCTCGTAAAGAAGAACTTCTCTCCGGCCTGAGCCAGCTACATTATCGTTGTACCTTCGAGACTGCGACCAGAAATTCTGCATGCCCTGCACGACGACCCGACGGCTGGACACCTCGGACTCTCCCGCACGCTCGCACGAGTACAGGAAAAATACTACTGACCGCGCCTTGCCGCCGACGTCACTCGCTACGTAAGGACGTGCCGAGACTGTTAGCGACGGAAGACCCCGCCCACAAGGCCAGCAGGCTTCCTCCAGCCGATCGAGCCTCCTCGGTGACCATTCCAGCAGATCGGGATGGACCTCCTGGGGTCGTTCCCAACGTCGACTTGCGGAAATAAATGGATCGTCGTGGCTACCGACTACCTCACCCGCTACGCCGAAACAAAAGCCCTGCCCAAAGGCAGTGCCGCTGAGGTAGCCAAGTTCTTTGTTGAGAGCATCGTCCTTCGACACGGCGCCCCAGAATTTCTCATCACCGACAGAGGTACGGCGTGGCTGACCTAACACAGGCGATCTTGGAATACAGCCACACAAGCCACCGCCGGACCACCGCGTACCACCCACAGACCAACGGCCTCACCGAGCGTCTAAATAAGACCATCGCCGACATGCTGGCAATGTACTTTACGTCGACGTCGAACACAAGACGTGGGACTCCATCCTTCCGTACGTGACCTTCCATTCGATAGCGGCATTTCTTGTTCCACAACATTCCAGGAACATTCCTTGTTCGACAATTGTCACCTAACGGGTCCATCATTCCCTGGGTTTCTGTCTTGCTTAGTTTTATACCACAATTGGTGTATCCTTTCATTAGCCATTAGCGCCTACCCTATTTAGTATTAAACAAAGCACTAAATGGGCTTGCGGTTGCGGTGTTCGGCTGCTGATCTGAAATGCGTGAGTTTGATATATCTGGGATGAGAACATGCAGTTATGTGGGCAGTAGAAGGAGGGTTTGCTTTTGCATGCACTAACATGTCTTTAAAGATTCTATTATTCTGATTAACGACCTCTGGTACCACGAGAAACGCTTCGGGAAATGCGCTCTCCTCCTCGAGTTTTGCGGTTGGGAGAGAGGGTACGAAGCATACACATACATTCGCTAAGGTAGGCAGTTGATATCTTGAAGTAGGCAAGGTCGCTTATCGAAACGTCGGCTCCTTCGGCACTCCCTGTGCAAGAATTTTCCGTAATGGCTGTTAGTCGTACATGACAGCAAACCTAACAACTAATATTAATTTGCTTGCTGGAAAGTGCGCCATGTAAAGTTTCGTAGTCAAAAACCACGAGAAATGCTTACACCAAGAATGGGACATTTTTAATAGAATACAGTAAGGTATGCACGACCTCGAAGAGTATGAGGATCGCTTTCCATCGACAGTTTGAAAAAGTAGGCACAGACATGGTTTCCTTTGTTTGGATTTCTAAAGCCCACCAATCGCACAATCGCAATGTCGAGTCCTGTTGTTATGATTTGACAATGACCACTTCGTTCGACGACCTCGCGTCGTCTTGCCACTTTGCACTCAATCACTCATCAGGCGCCTGGAATAGAGTGGCGGAACAACGAAGAATAAACTACTGCGTGACCTTCGTCGGCGTTGGTGCTAAACATGCATGCATCTCCCATTTTCTATGCGCACGAGGATGCGCTAGATCCGACAACGTCGCTTACGAGACGAACGTGGCTTTCTTCTCGTCGTTCCCATTTGTCACCTCTGATTTTCTTGGATGCGCCAAGCCCTTCGCCATTTCTGCGACCTTGTGAAGCTTTTTTTCTCTTAGCACGCTTTTGCGTGCTCTCAATAATAATGTTGGGGTTTTACGTCCCAAAACCACGATATGATTATGAGAGACGCCGTAGTGGAAGACTCCGGAAATTCAAACCACCTGGAGTTCTATAACGAGCACCTAACTACACGGGCCTCAAGCATTTTCGCCTCCATCGAAAATGCGGTCGCCGCGGCCTGGATTTGATTCCGCGACCTTCGGGTCGGAAGTCGAGCGCCATAACCACTTGACCACCCTGGCGGACTACAACGACATAAATAGGAAATACGTGAAAAAAAGCCACAACAACATATACTATAGACGACGACATAGAATGATGTAGACGACGACCCTACCGATGTCATAGATCACTGTTCGCTGCTGGGCTGGGGTCCACTCTTGCCGAATATTACGCGTGCCCGCGACACCATCGACCACACTAAATGCTGACAAAACGTCAAATTCTGGGGCAACCAATGTTTCTTCGACATCCCCGCTGCCGCGCGTCATCGAATGAAGCCTAGCCTCAAAAACGTTCCGCCCAGAGGTAAGAGGTTCACTCCAATGACTCTGATAGCATTGACATGCGGATGCATCAGCCAACAAATCGAATAGGAATATCGGACATGTATTTACCGGAGACGGTGCGCAAGTTATTTAAAGGGGTCCTGAAATACTTTTCCAAGTAAGCATCGATGTACCTCAGCATCGGAATTTACTGCCTCACAAATAGATCGCCGCAAAAGTGTTTCGAATCCGTCAAGAACGAGCGGAGTTGCAGGAATTTGTTGCACGCTTTAAGCGCTTTTTCTTGTGTGGAAAAATAGAAGAGTGGGGAAGTGACACAGTAACTGACTCTCAGGGCGAGGACACCACAACCGCGTCACTTGGGGCGGGGGGGGGGGGGAGAAAAGAGAGAGGAGAAGCTAGAAGGGGGCAGAGGGCGAGTGCGCGGGAAGCTACATAGGAAGGGGGAGGAGGGGGTATGACAAGGAAAAGAAGCTACGTCATGCGCGCGTCATGAAACGCGATCGCTCCCTCCCGGTGTGATTTCGGTTCGCGCTAGTGTTGCTACTCTTTCTTTTTTCCACACTATAGATCGCGGCGCCCGGCACGTTGCGGCACCCTGTGGCAAGGAGCGCATCTGATTCCAACTCCACCTATGGTGTATGTCATTATCGGTCAATAGTAGCAATCTGATGTGTGACGCCCAACTTTCCACTTTAACTGTGTATGAAGAGAGAATGCTTGATAGAGTGGCAACCTCGCGCTGCACTTGTGAACTCTCCTTAACGCGCGCGACTGCAAGATTTTGCTGATCTATTCATAGCAGCGTCTGCTTTCTATTGTATATGCTTTCTTCAGCAAGCACGGAGGGCGGTTCAGCATCCTGAGAAAGAAGCGACAGTCGGGCGGTTCCACCTATGCCGCCACTTCTCTGACTCGACGGGAAGGCACGTCAGCCTTCCAGTTATTTTTGACATACACAAATGGGCTGTCTCGCGGTTTTCAGCACGGCGTGTTTACACGCTTAATCCCAACTAAATTCTCCTAACGGAGGCACCATTCAGACTTGTTACTTTACGCCTTGTACATTTTAATAAGGTATCCCACGCTAGAGATGAAATATCCTATAGCCGTATTCAAATCTTCATCGCGCACGGTCATCCGCGTCATCCAAAAACGATGAAGTACTGATGCCATGAATATAACGTAGGGCTCACCCCTTACGTTTATGATGGTAGGCCGTCCGTTTAGGCCATCCACTGTGAGGGGCAAGTCTTCAAGGCCAACTGCAGATGGTCCTGAAGAAAGAACGCGTCTCTGAAATCCAGAAATATGTTTTCGAGTGTCTCTGGCTTTTTGCAGATAATGCAGAGCGCCGTGAAAAGAACAAAATAAAAAAACTTTGACTTTATGAAATACGCGACTCACACGAGATATTTTTATCAAGAACTTCCCATGAAACAGTTTGCGAGGAGAGGTCATGGCACCCCTTCCACTACTCACGCGTCGGATCAAAATTGAGGTGACCCATAAATGCTAATGTGCCGAGATATGTGTGAATAGACTTGAGTATAAACGTAAGCCGATATAAGGCTGACAGTAATGCTGAGGATGAGTAGATAGGACCATAATTCGGCACCGAAAGGCGGAACTCACTCGGACTCATTCAAGAAATATATCTTGCGCTAAGGGCTCACTCGGACTCACTCTCATCAATATTTTCCTCAACTTGACTCACTCGGACTCAGACTCACTAAAATTTTCTTCAACCGGACTCACACGGACTCAAACTCACCAAAAGATTACTCACCAGGACTCATTCAGACTCGCGGCCAGATCAAAGTCCGAGTAAGTCTGAGTGAGTCGATTCATGAGCAAGTTTGCCGACCTATGGCAGTAGCCTCATTTAGAATGCTGGAGCGCAAGGCGCGAAAGCGTCTCTTAGGTGGGCTGCATCACAGATAGCCTATACAGTGTCTGGTCGTGAGACGCGAAAGACAATTTTAACAGCAGAAGCATAGGACAAATTTCTTTATATAGTGACGTGATTGCTGTGTTGAAGGAAAACTTCGCCACAGTTCGTTTCCCATTGTGCAGCCGACAGGGACCACTGTCGACAGGGAGAGGGGGGGGGGTCTAGCGCTTCCCTTGCCCCCCAGGTAGATACGCCTATGAATGCGACCCACCACGGGGGCATGTATAAAGGACACTATTTCGACGCAATGTGGCATTATATTTCGCTTGTATACAGATACTATTACACAAGTGCAGAAAAATTAAGTAATACAATAACAAATACATAATCCTAAATGTTAAAGTCAGACGCTAGTTGCGTTGGTGCTGCCAGTCGGCAGCACCAACACCCCAAGGACCCTGTTTTCCACCCAACCGACTCCTTGTGCCTGCGGAGGCGCCGGTCCTTGAGCGAACAGACGCAGAGGCGTGACAGCGGTATCGTCGTCCTGCAGACTGTTGGGGCCCTGCAGCCATGGCGGCATCACAGCATCTTCGCGTCAGGGGCCTCGAACGCTTGAGGCAGCCACGGTAGGAAGGCACGCCCGGCTCACCACGGTGAGGACGCCGATAAAGCTGTCTGGGAAGTCACGTGGCCCGAACGTCGTCGTCTTCCTCTGACTTGCGCTCGCTCACGACGTCCCCGGTCGCTATCGGCACTGTGCTCGTGCAGGTGTACTTTGCTGTAGACGCTAGGCGCGACGTTGGTGCAGCCACTCGGCCGGCGTCGTCCTGCTCGTAGCGCTGCCAGCAGCGGCTGCAGCTCCCTTTGGTGTGCACCATGATGTCGAGCCCCTTGCAGCTGGCGTCGTTTGCGGGGGAAACAGCAGCGGTTGTTCGTCTTCAGTCGTCCAGCACTCGCAGTAAGATGAGTCAGAATGGATTCTCGCCTGAAGTCCCAGTGATGAAGGGACTGTCGACCTGGAGGCCGCTGTGCACGACGGGCTTTGGCATTCTCTCGCTTCATGACCCCTTGAGGAATGTTCAGGTCGTCCTGGACTTGAACGAAAATGGCTTCCTGTTGGACGTTGTCACGGCGTTGCATTCGTTTGTTTGTTTGTTTGTTTGCCCTGAGGAGACTGCAGACAAAGCCTTCCATGCACGCGCTGGCGTTCCTTCTTTATCGTCGTCTAGGCTTTGCACACGCGCGCTCGTTATCGGTGGAAAAAAAATTGCGGCAGATCCCTCGCACTGTGGGAGCCAAAGTAATGGTGCTTCTAAATGTTCCTGAGACGCCCCTGTCACGGGCCCGATAGTGGAAATACACAGCAAATTGGAAAATATTTTCAAATAGGCGAAAAAGCGCAACACCGGAACCGAAACCCAACGAGCAGTACTGTCTTCGCGAGACATAAAGATGGTGATGATGATGACCTCTTGCTGATGGATCTCACCCACACAGGGGGATGGGCCAGGAAGCAGGTGGCAGGATCTTTGAGTAAATACTTATGAAGCTAAAGACAAACACTGTAACTTTAGACTAAAAGAGAAAAAAAAAACATAGCTAATACTTGAAAATTCCATAGAGCAGCAGTCAGAGTATCAGATGTGATGTTTCACCGATGTAACAACGGGTTGTAATTAATAATAAAAATAAGCCAATATACACTAGCATGGTAATCTTTTGTTTCCTCTATGTAATCAAACGCTGTCGCTGATCCCGTCACGCCATCGTCGAGTGTACTACAAGGGTACACTCTAGCGTCGTCTGCTTCGGAAGCACCGACGCGCGCTGAAAACGAAATTTTAGAATGCACCTGCTCTGTAATTCTGATTAAATCGAAGGGTTTTATCCGCTTCGGCTGTCCGCTTGACAACATTTGAAATCACTCCAATATGCAGTCGCTGTCTTTGAAGGCGTCTTATATGGTATAGGCCAGCACTCGGTGCCGCAGTGCAGGACGTACGCAAAGGAGCCCTGTGTCAGCCTTTACACGTATCCGCAGGGTAAGAAGCTGCGTGAAGCTTGGATTGTGAAACTAGAAATGATATACAGCCATGGGCTACAACACTCGTGTGCAGACAGCGCTTCCGCGAGGAAGATTTCTGCTTGGGAACGTTGTTCGACGAGTTCCAGAAAGCGCTCACTGAGACGCAATGCCCGTGCACGTTCTTCGGCTAATGACGCCTTTTTCCCGCAAGCTGGCCCACACGTTGCTGACCTCCATATCGACGCCAAAATTAGGTTCATTCACTCCCAAATTCAAGTTGCCCATCCCAACCTTATTGTTTTCTACGGGGCCTTATGTATTCTTGTAAGAAAGGTACCACGCCTTTTGCGTTTTAGACACGATTTTTCCACCAAAATTGCTGAAGAACTCACGAAAGAATGTTGCGCATTCAAACTTTCCATTACTGTCTCTACACCTCGCTTTTACCCCAATTTGTAGCTACTTGCTGCAATAACTTCTCTGTTTTTCACTGCGATTCCAACTCACGTCCTCGTTTCATTGTGAACAAGGCTCCCGTCAGGGAAGCTGAAGTGTCTTTTTTTGGTTTCCTTTTCGTGATCGGTGTTCCTCATTAAATTTAATGAACAAGGATGTAGGGAGGGGTGGATCACTCCCGAAGGCCTTCCTCGATTGCACTGCAGGATCGTGGTGGAGGGCGTGTTAAAACTTCAAAGTGACGGCTTCCGGCCCCCGCCCGCATACCCCCGGATCCCATTACATCGAAAAATGTTTTGAGCCGAGACAACTCAGAAAATGACAATCTATGGCTATATTTTGGCCATGGAGCGCTGTCATATACATGCTGGAGTGGGTCGACAGCGTTACGCTAGCATCGTTTAAATCGAGACCCCCAGTGGAAGCTTAATAACATGCCGCACTCACTATAAGCTTCACTACGCGGGTGCAATTCCCGACCACGGCGGCCTCTCATCTCTATGGGGACAAAATGCCAGAGCACCCGTGTACTTAGATTTAGGCGCACGTTTAAAGAACAGTAGATGTCATAATTTCCGGAGCCCTCCACTACGACGTCCCTCATATCATATCGTGGTTTTGGGAGGTAAAACGCCGACAGTGCTGGGCAGTAATCGAAGATACATGTATCTTAGATACTATCTTAGATACTCCTTGGGTATCTTGTATCTGTATCGCGATACGTCTCGCAAGACGAGTATCTGTATCTGTATTTCCGATACAGTGGATAATGTATCGTGTATCTTAAGATACAAGATACTGCTATCGCAACACAACCGTGGTGCAACAATAATCGCTGGCCAAAGTCCGCTCCTCAAGCTGGCGCCACTAAGCCATCTGAATAAAACTAAGGCTGTGACGTAATTTTAATCTTTCCGCCATAGTCCCACCATGAGCGCAGATGAGCCGAGTCACGTGCCCAGCGCTCGCGCGACGTCGACAGAATCAGGCGCGCCGACGTCCACAGCCCAGCCCACATATCTTTTGTTTTCTCGATTTCTATTTCCTTTTTAGTGCGCCAATGCCATGACACTTGCTCTTAGCCACTGTCCCTGCGCTGCGTACTCCAATACATGCGATGGTCTTACGCGCAAGTTCTGATTTTTCCTATAGTGTCGTGTGTTGAGATCTCTTGCGTTTGCTTCGTAACGAATCTGGTGCTCGCAAGAATGAGCTGCTTGCGTCTCGTGGCTTTTACATATCAGTGCTTTGAAGGATCTCGTTAATGTAACTTTGGCTTACATGAATTAACTTATATGCAAAAACATTCTTACAACTTATCACCACTGGTATGGAGCTAATCTAATAGAGCAAACATTTACCTAACAGAATATATCTTGCATACCCTACTCTTTCTTCTTACTATCTTTATTCAAATAATTTATGAAATCCTAATTGATTGTTACCATAACTGCTTTCTTAGCTGCCCTTTTGCATTGCATAGATTACATAGGTCTCTGTACTGTGTTTTCTAGGTCTGGTCACTGTAGTATGTATTTTGCAACGGGCTACCAAAATAAGACCTCTCCTTTATTCTTTTAACTGTCTGCGTTATTTCTACTACTGTTTACACATTTACACGTGGCCAAAGCGATTTTAAAAACCAATATATAGGCCTCCCAAGCTCGGCCAGGGGGCGCTGCGTCGCACGCGTTTCACCGCCCTTTCTTGCAAAAACCGGTCGCTTCTCTCCCCCGCATCTGCCTTTTGACAGCGCTGTCTCCGCACGTTCACGCACCCTGCACGCGCTGTTGTCTGCTCGCCGTGCAACGTGCAGCTTCATGTGTCCGCCTTGCTCTGAAGGTTTAGAAAGATCCCAGAGATAGAAAAAACGTTTTCACGGTGGGAATCTCACCAGAGGAGGACGGTTGATCGACCACCTTTTCGGGACCGAGCAGGTCGTCAAGGACAATGCTGTTTGTGCGAGCGCTACGTGCGTGCCGATGCTGAACTGGCACTTTTCTTTGACATGAATAGGGAGGTTACTGCGCGAGTTCTGTAATTATGTTACCGGTAAAACGCACATTCGTTGCGGCAGTCGTGTCTACTCGGAGCTATCAGCAAACATCCAGCACGCTTTCGCGTGTGTTTTCTATTGATAACGTTTCGATTGCTTGGATGCCAAGTTTGTCGTGCGGCTTTAAATTTATTATGAGCTTAGTGTGCAGAGCATAAATTTACATCTTCCCTGTTGAGTCACTGGCTGCATCGCAATGCGCAGTGTTCAGTTTCGTGGGAGTTTCACTTTTGCCGAGGTTTGCATCGGATGACAACAACGTCGGATCGCAAGTTTAATGCCACCTTGGATTTTTGTAGAGCTCCCTTTGACAGCATAATGATACGCGCAAAAAAATAAATATTTCATGCCCACTTCGACCATGCATGTTTCTTGCAGAGGCGTGTTTCATTTCAAATAATATCGACGCCTCATCACGCACCGTGTTCGCTTATTCGAATGTCGCTTTGGTGTTTCGACAGCTCGCTTGGCCAGCATCATACTAAACAGGGGCGTAGCCAAGGGGGGGGTTCAAACCCTCCCCAAATATTTCAATTTTGCTTGCGTATATGTACACGCACACGTACAAACGCACGCACGAACATACATGAAGTATGGTTGGATCCCCCCCCCCCCCGAAAGAAATTTCTGGCTACGCCCCTGATAATATACAATACCCACTGGGATCGCGCATGTTATGATTATGCCGAGATTTTATTTTCAGCTCGTTTCCAAAGCGGCAACTGTACATTGCCCGCGGCTCACGCGCGTGCAAGGCTTTATATTACGTGCCGAACGCATGACATTATTACGAGGCAAGCCGTGGTGGGGGACTTCGGATTAATTTCGGCCACCTGGGTTCTTTAACGCGTACGTAAATCTAAGTACGCCGGTGTTACTGCATTTCGCTCCCATCGAAATGCAGCCGCCGTATGCGTGAATCGACCCCATGACCACGATCTTAGCAGCGCAACACTTCAGCCTGCTAAGCAATCACGGCGTGTCGTGTGCAAGGCCAATAAAAACGCTCAGTGCGAACATGCAGCTTAATTCTGTTTTCAGGGAGCCGCGACGGGAAATGTACCGCAATCAGCTGAATTAAACACTTAGTACTCACGGTACGTTAAACTGTGGTGTAATAAGCCCACATGCTCCGCTGCTGTCACATTACAAACAGCCAGCGCGCAATCTCGAAACGTACAGCGGCTGTCTATTTGTTGTAGCTTCGGTTCACAAACGCACTTCACAAACGCACAAACTCAAATGAGCACGATCATCGCGTTTCTCCTCGTTAATACTTCGTAACACTGTGTACGACAAAAATTGCTTCGAGGTGACAAGACCGTAAAAGCATCGCGGCGAACTGCCATAATCCACTCTTGACGCCTCTGCTCCTCGCATTGAAAACGGTAGAACTTGACGGGCAGTTTACGGCTGTTCGTCATTTTAAAACTTTTGTGACAGTTCACAATGCAGCACGACTGCATGCCTGCTTTCGAGTACGAAAAAATGCGAGATAAAAACCCCGGGAGCACGTTCTCCGCGCGCGCATGGGAAAACCAAGCAAGAGCGACCCGTCCGAGCTACCGGAGGTTTCCCCTCTCTCCGCTGGGGTGGTGGACGGCGCTGCGCAAACTTGAGCGTTGGAGGCCTATAATTATGTGGGCGTGCCTTGAGTATTCATGTGGGAGGTAATCTGCAATTCGCTGATGTCATTGCATTGATGAGTAACGCGGGAGACGAACTGCAGCTCATGATTACTGATCTGGATACGGAAAGTAGAAGAGTAGGTCTGAAATTATTATGCATAAAACTAAAGTACTGTGGAACAATCTTGGCAGAGAACAGCGCTTTGCGATAGGGGGCGAGACACTGGAAGTTTTAAAGGAGTACGTCTACTTAGGACAGGTAGTAACCGCGGAGCCGAACCATGAGAGTGAAATAACTAGAAGAATAAGGATGGGATGGGGCTCATTCGGCAAGCATTATCAAATCATGAATACAGTGAAACCTCGGTGATACGATCACAGCTCATACGAACTACGGGGTGATACGAATTTACAGCGAAAGCTGTTATGAGATCATTTCACGGCCGTTTTTGGCGCCGTAGTTGTCCGCCGCCGCCGCCGCCGGTGTCCGTAACCAGTATCGATCGAAATAAGAAAAAAAACGAAATAAGAAAAAATTCCAGGATGGAACGAGGTTCGAACCTGGGCCCTCTGCGTGGGAGCCCAGTATTCAACCTCTGAGCCATTCCGGTGCTTGAAACTGCTTGGCAAAAAGGTCCTATACAGGCTTCATGTCGGAAGGAACCACATTAGCATATGCAATATAGCGTGGTAGAAGAGTAAAATAAGCACCAAGCGTCGCACAACGCGAATTCTGCAACCAGGCGTCACACAATGCGAATTGCGCAACGAGTAGGTTGTGAAATGCTTCCAACCCATTACAAAGATATCTACCATAATTCTTCGTCATCAACAAACAAAGTGCGCATAATGCTTTACATGCGTTTAGCAGGTACCACGGATCTCCGTAAAATGACGAAAAATGGCAGAGTGCCTGCTGCCCTACTTCTCAAAAATTAGAATGATTTACAGCGTAGTGGGTTCCTCGCAAGTGCACATGGATTGGTTCCCAAGGAAGCCCATGAGCGCATGATCCATTTCCTCGGGTCTCAGTGAAGTTTCTGCGCCCCCCCCCCTCGTCTCGCTCCCACGTCAACGTATGTTATACAGCATGACGGGAGAGGGAAATAGCGAGCGGGCGTCACCCAATGCAAATTACATAACTGGTGGGCCGTTTTAAAGCTTCCAACCCATTACAAATGGCTGAGCCATAATTCTTCATCGTCATCAGTCGTCGCGTCAACAAAGTGCACATACTGCCTTACAGACGTGTAGCTGGTGCCTCGCTTCTCCGCAGAATGATGTATAATGGCTTAGTAGGTGCTTCCCAACTTCACAAAAATTGTGATTTATGGCGTAGTGGGTACCTTTCTAGTGTACTTGTATTGTAGCCCCAAGAGAGCTTACAAGGGCTCTAGAAACGCCGCTCTTCCAGCTTTCGCTGGTGACTGTGCTGCGGTTTCAGCGCAGGCCTGGCGTTTTTCGTTGGTCCCGGCCAAGGCCCATTGGCCTGCAGTGTAATGGAGTACGGTTGTTGCGAACCGATTTTCACCCAGCGACGTTTGATACGAGCGTACGCTACCACTCAGGTACGAAGAGGTGCTGTTCGCGCTGTCGCGGAAGACGCGCCAAGCACGTGCGAGCGCGGGAACGCAAGCGTGGGCATGCGCGCCGCTCCGCCGAATTGTCAGAATCACGGTGCAAGAAAAACACTTTTCTTACGGTCAGAATAACCCTTCAGAGACGCGTCACGGCCTCCGAGATTGTGTGCGCAATCTTTGAGGTTCTTATGTGCCTCCGTGTGCCTTCGCGTTTAGATTACACAGACATTAGGGCCATGCCTTTTTTTTCTAATGCGTCGACGCGGGCTGCTGTCGTTGTACTGTGTTTTCACGTGCCTGCCTCGTGTATCAGACATCCTATGAAGGTGGACGAGGACCGAAGAGGGCGCGGATGGCCTTGGCGAAGGGTCAGGCCTCACAACGTCACGTGCGCGACCGTTGAGGTCGCACTTGTGCTGCCACGGTCGTAATTCTCGCAAAAAACATCCGCAACACCTCCACAATAACAAAATCTTACACAGGCCGTGGTTCTGTAAATTTGTGGCTTGATCCATCGCGTCAAAGCGCTTCTTTCGTTACTTTCGCTGCCGTCCTCCGTGTCAGCAAAAAGCACACTAAAATTTGGAAAGGGCTACTAATGTCGCGGGTCACAATGCACCTCGTTCATTATTAAATACGCGCGTACGGGCCGTATTATTACGAGTGCTGGTATGATTGCCGACATCTAAAAACTTAACTGACAATCATTCATGTCTTCCTGACGTTGCTGCGGCCATGAAAACAATAAATGAAAATGTACGCCAGCTTCCCTTTGTCTAAATACAGACTTGTGTCGCCTGCTAATTTTCCATGCCTTCTGGTGATACGAATTTCGGATGATACGAATATTTTTGGTGGTCCCGTAGATTCGTATCACCGAGGTTTCACTGTATAAGGGACAGTAATGTGAGGATGAGTGGATAGGACCATAATTCGGCACCGAAAGGTGGAACCACTCGGACTCACTTAAGAAATATCTTGCGCTAAGGGCTCACTCGGACTCACTCTCATCAATATTTTCCTCAACTTGATTGACTCGGACTCAGACTCACTAAATTTTCTTCAACCGGACTCACTCAGACTCGCGGCCAGATCTAAGTCCGAGTGATCTGAGTGAGTCGACTCATGAGCGTGTTTTGCCGACCTATGGCGGTAGCCTCATTTATAATGCTGGAGCGCAAGGCGCGAAAGCGTCGCATAGGTGGCCTGCATCGCAGATAGCCTACAGTGCCTGGTTGTGAGATTACCAGGGAAGCATAGAACAAATTTTTTATATAGTGACGTGATTGCTGTGTTGAAGGAGAACTTCGCCACCGTCGTTTTCCCAGTGTGCAGCCGACAGAAACCACTGTCGACAGGGGGAGGGGGGCTAGCGCTTCCTTGCCCCCCACATAGATACGCCTATGAATGCGACCCACCACGGGGGCATGAATAACCACACTAGTTCGACGCAATGTGGCGTTATATTTCGCTTGTATACAGACACTATTGAACAAGTGCAGAAAATTAAGTAATACCAAACAAATCACATATCCTAAAGTTTAAAGTCAGACGCTAGTTGCGTTGGTGCTGCCAGTCAGCAGCACCAAACCCCAAGGACCCTGTTTTCCCACCCCCCGACTCCTTGTGCCCGCCGGGCGCCGGTCCTTGAGTGATCTGACGCAGAGGCGTGACAACGGTATCGTCGTCCTGCAGACTGTTGGGCCCCGCAGCCCCGGCGGCCCAAAGCATCTTCGCGTCAGGGGCCTTGAACGCTTGAGCCAGCCACGGTAGAAGGCATGCCCGGCTCACCACGTTGAGGACGCCGATACAGCTGTCTGGGAAGTCCACGTGGCCCCAAACGTCGTCGTCTTCCTCTGACTGCGCGCGCTCACGACGCCCCGTCGCTGTCGCCACTGCTCGCGCAGGTGTTCTTTGCTGTAGACGCTAGGCGCGACGGTGGTGCAGCCACTCGGCCGGTGTCGTCCTGCTCGTAGCGCTGCCAGCAGCGGCTGCAGCTCCCTCGGTGTGCACCATGCTGTCGAGCCCCTTGCAGTTGGCGTCGTTTGCGGGGGAACACAGGGTGTTTTTTCGTCTTCAGTCGTGCACTCGCAGAAAGTGAGTAAGATGGATCTCGCCTGAAGTCCCAGTGATGAAGGGATTGGACCTGGAGGCCGCTGTGTAGCACGACGGGCATTGTGCATCTCTCTTTCAATACCCCTTGGAATGTTAGTCGTCCTGGACTGAACAAAAGTGACTGCCTGTTGGACGTCGTCACGGCGTTGCTTCGGCAGACAAGTTGGTTGGTTGGTTGGTTCCTTGGGGAATAGCCCAACCCACTACGGGGGATCGGCACGAAGCGTGCGGCAGTAGACTTTGTGAAAAAATAAGTTAAAATGAATATGCGAAAAAGCTAATTTATAGTAAAGAAAAAAAAAATGTTTGGGCAATTTTGTTTTTTTTTTTTCTTTAATGAAATGTTATTAAACGATTGTTTAAATTAAATTTAAATAAATATGCAATTACAGAAATTTAAGTAAGGAATGAAAAGATATATTTCTACTTATAATATTACATGGCAGTCTCTGTTTCTTAATATAAATGAATATGGCATCATATATGCCCCTGTTGCATTGCCCTAGTGCCGACGCCCCCAGGGAGAGTAATGCTGATGTGGAAAGCTCAAGGCCAAGTTTTTGAAAAGGAGGTTTTAGAAGTCTTTGCCTTATGTTTTGGTATCTTCGACATTCTGTGAAGTAGTGCTCTATTGTTTCCGCTTGATTACAATAATTACAGTTAGGGGAAGGAACGAAACCAAGCCTGTGTAAATAAAAATTTAGTGACGGTATTCTGCATCGCAGTCTAGTTAACGTTACTTCCAATTGCCTTGTACTACACCATGTGCTATTCCACGAAAACCTTAGGTGCTGAAAATATGTATTGTTTAGGACGGAAGATTTAGTGCGTTCCTCTTGCAGACAAAAATTTCGGAATCGTGCGATCGTGTTATTAGAAGACGGCCTCAGAACATTTATGACCGGTCCTTTAAGGGATGCTGCCGCCAGAGTGTCCGCCGCTTCATTTAATATCAGTCCAGTGTGGCCTGGTACCCAAACCAACCGGACGTGCCGTACGTGATTGGGCATATATGAGTAAAATTCTGTTAGGCAGCTCGATGGCTGTGGCACTGTTAATGCCGTACACACAGACAAGGAATCCGTTAATAAACTGCTGAAGAGATATGTGCTGGTAGTTTCCGCAGAGCAAGAATAATTGCGATTAATTCTGCCTGGAATATTGGTGTGAAGTCGGGCAAACGGAGGGAAAATGACCAATTTAGTGCTGCTGAATAAATTCCCACCCCTGCCTTCTCATCAGTAACAGAAGCATCTGTGGCTATTACTGAATTTATCCGTACGTTTTTAAGGTGGTCTTCCAACAACCCATTTAAATATCTAATGGGCAATAACTTAGCATTTTTTGGAAATATGTCGTCATATTCTATTACTGCAGTGTGTTTGAGTGCGTTTGGGTAGATTATCTCACTAAATGTCACTTGTAATGGCTCCAGGAGCTTTTGCACGAAAATTATTTGAGGGCGATGTAGTCGGGACCATTCACTTTCAAAAAATGTGGACGGCTCTCTAAGAAATACATATTGGGAGCGTCTGTGTTGGGAGGCATATATGTTTAGAAATGTTTGAACTGTTAAAATTCTAAACCTAGTTTGAAGACATGGCAGGCAGGTTTGTTTCATGGTAAAGTATATTATTAGCTACAAATTTTGGAAGTCCGAGACATAAACGTAACGCCTCACGTTCTATAGTTAGAAGAGGGCGTAATTATAAGCAGGTCCCCACAGAACAAAATGCATCCAAACTCTAATATTGGACGTACATACATGCAATATATCATTAACAATGTTTTTCTACGCATTCCAAAACGAGTGCTGCTGATTCGTCTTAATAATCCAATTGCACGTAAACCTTTAGCTGCAATGTACTCAATGTGCGAGCTCCAATTAAGATTAGGCGTGTATATTATGCCCAAATATTTTAATGAATCGACCTGCGGAATAAAGGCCTGGCCGTACATAAGTGCGATATGCACGGGGAAAGTCAATGGAAAAGCAAGAAGAGCACTTTTGTTAACATTCAGAGACAAATTCAGGTCATTAAGCCATATTTCGATCTCATTCAATATGACTGTAGAATGTTGTACAGCGAATGTATATCACTGGAGGATGCAAAGAATGCAATATCATCCGCGTATACATACACTTGCACGTCGTTACGCGACGGAATCGAACTTAGTAATATGTTGAATAAAATGGGCGAGAGAACTGACCCTTGAGGAACTCCCCTTGTTGTTTGTATTTTTGAGAAGATAACCCATTCTGCGAGCAATAAAATGTGCGTCCACTTAGAAAATTTTGTATCCATGCAATTATATATTCAGGAACATTTACACTTCGGAGTTTACTAATCAAGATGGCGTGTTCTACGCTGTCATATGCCTTCGCAATATCTAAGGTCACTAGGGCGGCATACTGTTTTTTGTGCCGAGCAAGTTTAATTCTACTTTCCAAATCAACATGGGCACACCAAATAGAGCGTCCAGGGCGGAATCCAATTTGCGATTCATTCAGTATATGTTTTGCTTCAATCCATTCTTCAAGATGTCTATATAACAATCGCTCTATTAGTTTTACGAGGTTCGACGTGAGGGAAATAGGCCGAATGTTATCTATTGCATAACCAGCGCCCTGTTTTTTAAGCAGCGGTACTACTTTGGCAACTTTCCACTCTGGGTGAATCCAGGCATTTTCTATAGAAAAATTTAGAAAGTTACAGAGATCGATGGGAGATAAATCAAACATAATTTTTATCATGGCTGCAGTTATATTATCTGGGCCCGGTGCTGAGCCTGGCAGTGACTTTACTACTTCCGTTATTTCTTCTAAGGTCGCTGCCTTATATTCGTTGGCTTTTTCTGTAACAGATAAATGATAGGGTAACACCGATGTGAAGCGACACTCCAATCCTTTCGCAACTGTTTCCAGTGACTGAACCAATTCTATGGCTGATAAACAAGCTGATTCTAAATTTATTGGTGGTGGGAACAATCATTTTTGTGTCTCAGAAACCTAAATAATGCTTTCTTATTTTTTGTCTCTGACATAACCTGTATCGTTGGAGTTATAATCTTCTTTGGCTTTGCTAATAGTCTGTTTAAATGTAGCAGCAGCATATTTATAATCTTTCCAGTTACGTGACACTGGTTGTAAAGTAATTTTTTCCAAGCTGCTTTACGTCGCCTGTAGTCGCGATCACAGTCAGGAGTTCCACCATGGCGCATGAGCGCCGCCTTTAGTTGATCGCACACTGAATTGAGCTTTTTTCATACTATCTCCTAATAGTTGACATAAATTAAGTGCCTTTACTTGGTCACTTAGTCCTGTTTGCTTGTTTAAGAGTGACCGTAATGAATCTTTAAATTTGTGTAATTGACATAATTGCGAACACATTTGCTTAATGACGTAAGTGGGCACGCTATTTCAAAAAATATTGGTTGGTGATCACTGTTTGTGGCCGAAGTGATGGCAGACCAAGACGAAATGATGCAACCGGAGCTTGAAAACGTCAGGTCTATGACAGAACGTGATAGGCCAGATACATAAGTAGGGGTTCTGGAATTCACACACTGAAGACCATTCAAGCTGGACCATTCTAGCAGCCGTTACCACCGGCATCGGATCGGTAACCCCACGATATGTGGTGAGAGTTAAAATCTCCTGCTATTATTATGTTCTTTCTGCATGCTGCTAGTGCGGAATCCAGATAATTAGTACTCGTAACGCCTGCAGGAAAATATACATTGACTATGGAAAACGGTGTCCAGCCAGGAATATTTACGTCTACTGCCAATATTTCACTTTCTGTAGATATGGAATGGTGGGTAATCTTCGCTTTATGACAGATGTTTTAGAGATAAAACACGCTAAGCCCCCTCGACAAGAAGGGCGATCCAAACGAAAGCAATGGTAGTTATTTAGATTGAAACTTTTTTCTGTAGAAAGCCAGGTTTCTTGCAATAGAATTAAATCTGGAGAAAGTTCTGCACAAAGGTGTAACAAATCAGTTGCTGCGGAAAAAATTGATCGGCAATTCCACTGTAGTACTTTTAATGAACCTATGTTGACTGTAAACCAGCAGTTTCAACAGCTTTCTGGAGAATGCTGTCTTTTAAGAAATCTTCCTTCTTCGATGGACTGTGATCTTGACATTTTTTTGTTTTCAGTCTATGTAAGAGAACGGATTTCGGGGAGTAAGGGGCAGCTCGACGCTTAGTGGCTCTAATGTCCAAATCCATACTTTCTAAGCTTTCGGACGTGGTCTCCGAGATACTACCACCCTCCTGTTCGAAACGAGATGTTGTAGTCTCATTGTCATCAGAAGCGCCAGATACGGCTTCTATCACAGGATCCTCTGTTAGTTCCTCATGGTTGGGCATGACGCCTGTATGAAGTGCAGTGCGCCCTGCAACTTTCAAGATTGTGTCATATGATCTGTCATAACTTGTCCAATTGTTCTCTGAAAGATTTTCAAAAAGTGCGCTCAGTACTTTCGACATTGCCTTCTCAACCGCAGCGGCTACAACCTCGCCTATAGTTGTATCCATGGCTTGCGAATGACGAGCAGCAGCTCAGCATATCCGCAGGATCTCTCTAATACTATAGCTCGAGCTTCGCGGCGTGAGCATCGCTTCCTTTCTATAATTTCTAAAATTTGAAGCTCTTGAGCTCTCGCTAGGCAGTTTGAATGATCGGCTGGGTGGGAACCTTGACACAGACAGCATCTTTCGCTCTGAGAAGCACATGTTTTAGTGTCATGGTCTTCTCCGCATATGCGGCATCGAGGAGATGATCGGCATCCCTTAATGGAGTGACCATATCGCCAACACTGAACGCATTGCAGTGGACGGGGAGCAAGTGCCTCAACTCTATATATTAAGGGCCACGCCTTAATCTCTGTGGGCCTATTTATGCCGGCAAATGTCACAATGACTGATTCTGTGGGGACTCTTTGATTGTCAGATACTCTTGAACATCGATACACTGATATGGCCCCGCAGCAGAAAACATTTCCAGACCTCTGAGCGCACAGGCTCGAGTCAACTCCACGAACTAAGCCTTTAACGCAAGCGAGATGAGCAGGAATAAATGGGCTCACCGGATGGGATGCAAACGATGTGCACTTTAACAGGTCGGATACACAGGCTTGGTCCGACGAGCAACACAGAATACCACCCCTGCCAAACTGTCGAACATCGGTGATACTCTGGTAGTGTGAGGTTGCTTTCCGCAGTTCCTCCTGAATGACCTTCGGATTCTTCACTCGGATTAATCCCCCATTGGTCGGCACTAGAGCAACAGGAACGCTGTGGATACCACTGCGCAAAAAAGCCTCTATAGGCATGTCATTAGTGGGAAGAGAGGCCGTCCAGAGGAAAGTCCTCTGACCTGGAGAAGAGAGAGACATCAGGTACTCTCAGTACAATAAGATCAGAAAAGGTTGGAAGTCGAAAGAAAAATCACAAAAACACTACCGCCCGAACCGCGACCGACACCCCGTAACAGATCAGCGAGCCAGAACACCGGGGAGGACACGCACGCTACTACAGAAAGCCACAGAGCCGTCCGAGTTCGCAGCCGCCCAAAAGTTCGGAATGCAAAAAGAAGGGAACAAACACAAGCGTTGTTGTCTTCTTTGTCCATTGTGCGCTACTGCGCTGTTTGTTGAAGATAGATTGCGAACTATCCCGATCTCAAACCTTGCTTCAACACATGGCTTCGCTGTAAAAAGCGCAGATATCATGTAACCAGGCCCTAGTCGCGTAGTAAATGGCAAATGACTCCTTGTTGACTCCAGAACGCGGCTTCCAAACGTTCAAATATCGTTCACTGTTCAACTGTCAGGAGCTATAGTCGTGGGCGGGGAAGTCTGAGACAGTACGCGATGGCAGAAGAGGCTTGAACAGCTCGAAATTCTGCTCGCCGTACCGCCGTCGGGAGCAAGCGGCCAGGGATGAAGCTGCGGCAGCGTCCGTACAAGAGCGCCATGCGTCCCTAACACGACGCAGGAGTTCTGGAAGTATGCAGTTGGCGGGGAGATAAGCCGCTGCCGCCACAAAGGATCAGCTAATGTTGAGAGAAGGTCCAACTAAAGGCTTTCGCCTTCACATTCTGAAAAAGTTTTAAAGGGACTGTCTACAGCTCGGAAAATTTTTCTGATGTGAAAATGAGAAGATCGTTCGTCACATTGGCGGCAACGAGCATGCTTTTGTCCCACAAAGAATATGTATATTTTTAATTTGATGCTGGAAATTGTGAAAGAATGACCGCTAGCGCCACCCAACAACGGTGTGGTTCAATCTACTGGTAGGACATGAAATCCTCGGAGGTAGACTCATTTTGCTTTAAAACAAACATGTATAACTTGAAACTGTATTTTACGCACTTGAGGTAGCTTTCGATTGCGTCAGAGAGCAATTTTTTGCTTTTTATTTTCTCCGGCGTCCTAAAAGGCGCCCAATGGCGCTGCTTGCGTCACCGCCTTCGATTTCGTACTTCAACTCATGCGCTATGTCTTGCGGCCCGCGCGTAGCTCGTACCATGCCGCTGTATTGTTGTTAGGATGTCTCACGTGTGCTGCGCTGTGAAGGAGTGCATCTATCGTCTCTTTCTGACGAATCAACATGCTTTGGTATGTGGCAGCAGTGCTAAAATAAACGCATAGACTGCGATTACAGCAAGACAAGTGTTCTCTAATCGTATCATAAGGCTTCATTTAACCGCTAGCGCTCTGAAAACGACTGTTACATTCATTACGTTAGTGTTCAGCAGAAATAAAGTAATCCTCCAAAAATCACATGCGCTTTCGGTTTTAATTTATACCGGCACTACAATCGTCATCGCGTTCACCAACCAGTGTTGTGGGCATGTTTCACGCCAATGGAAGAAGACCGAACGCAGATCGAAAAATTCTGTTTTAAAAATTTCTACTCACTTTCCAGAGAAACCGCTGCAAGGTTAGACACTTAAGACGGTACGCTTTCTATTGCAGTACAAAACAGAAAAGCGATGAAGGACGGTAGACAGTCCCTTTAAGCATCCCCCGGAAAAATTTTCAAACCTCCTTAGTGTATGTACCATGTTTGGAAGGCACGACATCATCATCAGCACGAATATCATGGTCGTCGTAGTCGAGGAAGCAGAAGCAGACAAGAAGGCTGGCCTGCGCTGCGGGGATGGGGACCGCAGCTGAGGGGCTACCGCTGACGATAAACGGGGTGCCGCTTCAGGACATCCTTGAGGGCGCGCACGTGACCGACCTCTTCAACTGCGCGCGTATCGACGCGCTCTGGGAAGAGGCCGTCCTGCCGATTCTTGGACGGAAGCTTCGCTTCTTCGCGCTAGTGCAGGTATGTGCCGCACCGCCATCATGCATGCGTAAAAGAATCATATTTACGAAAGGTCTAAGAGTGAAAGAGCGCGACAGGCGTGCCCTTTTTAACACGAAAGTGTTTTAATGCCGGGGTCCACCAAGACTTCAGTGACATATTTCCGTCACGGAAATGACGTCGAAAAAATTTACACGATCAGATGGCAAAGAAAAGAAGTTCCGTCAACGGGCATCGAACCCACGACCGCTCGGTCTGCAACAACAGATGCCGGGCACGCTATCCACTGCGCCACGGTCACTGACTACAGGAGCTTTACAGACGCGCCTTTTATATCTACCACTCTCCCGGTAGGCGATGTGGTGTTGCCCTCTGGGAACGGTAAAGTAATTCGTCATTACTCTGGCCTCCGCGATTAGCACCTGCGACGCGTTTCAAGTCCGTCCCATTCCGCGCATTTTCACTAGAAGTTCAATTTTGTCAATGCCTTAACACACCGCGAGGTGGCGATCTTAGCCCAAGCGTCGTCAAAGCGTCGGCCTTGCTCATGACATCACGCTAATCTAAGCCAAAAAATTGGCCGCGTATCTGCGTGCTTCGCTGCAAATGTCGTGTAAAGACGATAGAAGAGGCGCTGTGTGAGATATGGACGCCATCTGGCAATACGTCGGGAAACATGAGTGCTGCGTTGCGTGCTGGTAGTCCCGGCGCAGCAGCAGGTGAAGACCTTTGCAGAGAAACGTCCGCACTCAACGAGTACTCTGCACACACTCTTTTATTTACACGTCGCCTGGGTAAAACAGGAACGCCAGAGCGGCGCCCACAACCGGCAGCCTGAAGGCCGCCCACAACGCTGCTTTTTCATTTTTTAAATATTTTTTTTTCACCTTCTTGGCCTTCTCAAAACTAAAGTTTTTCAACACCAACCCATGGCATTCGTACAGTGCAATACAGAACCGAAACCGAAACACAACAATGAGCTCGTGCGAAGGGCACGGAGGAAGGCAAATTTCAGCGCAGTCGCATTTTCAGCTTTGTTGAAACAGCGCTCACTAGACGACGACGAAGTAAAAGAAGGCACAGGACAGGCAGCGCCTGTCCTGTGCCTTCTTTTACTTCGTCGTCGTCTAGTGAGCGCTGTTTCAACAAAGATGAACGCATACCAACTCGCTCAAGCTTCCATTCTTATGCATTTTCAGCGCAGCTTAAGAAACTAGGGTCCTTAAAATTACGTATGTATGCATTTTCTATTAAAGGAACGCGCCACCTAATACTTACGTAGTGATGTTGCACCTCAGATATGCATGATATTTACTTTTTGATCGACAACGTTCACAAGTATGAACAGCCGTACCAGTTCAAGACGGCTGGCCCTTGGGCAAGTGGTTCAACTTTGGCCGAGTGGCTGAATCGAGGGACGTGCCGACAAACAGAAAGACAGACAGAAAGACAGACAGACCAAAATTTCTGCGTTTAAGTTCCCCAAGAAAGACTATCGTCTTTAAAATAACTCTGCGACGCGCGCCTGCCTCACCTGGCTGTAACCCCGCGTTCCCCGCTGACGCGCTCGCCCCGAGAAGATCGCAGCTGGGCTACCGGGGCGGCACGACGCGCTTTGCGTTTCCCTCTAGTCTCGCCGTGGTGTTTATTCACATTTTTACATGCCACGGGATGGCGACAAAGTTCTGCGTCCAATATGCGACGCTCTTCTGGCTATCACACCTCGTTCTCTGATTACGCTTTCACCGTTATCTACTACACCTACCACAAGGGTTTGTTCAATCATTTAACATGGACGTTAGTCGTCGGCATGGAGATGTACCACCAATCATCAAAGTGGGTGCATCCACGTTAAACGGTGCTATAGCTGCCAGACATCCATATACATTGTACAAACTCCTGTTAGGGCACGGTTTACTTTCGTGTTATTCCGATTCCTATGACGGAGGGATCAAGCATCTTTTTGGTAAACCCCAGTGTGACATCAACAGACGGGTTTAGCTAAGCGCCCGCAGCCACTTGCCTACGCAGCGCGCAACAGCGCAACGTTGGAGAGCGCACCGAGAGCGAGAGAAAGACTAAATTAAATAATAATATCTGGGGTTTAACGTCCCAAAACCACGCTATGATTATGAGAGACGCCGTAGTGGAGGGCTCCGGAAATTTCGACCATCTGGTGTTCTTTAACGTGCACCTAAATCTAAGTACACGGGCCTCTACCATTTCGCCTCCATCGAAATGCGACCGCCGCGGCAAAAGACTAAATTCGCAACGTCCTTCGACTCGACTGGGGGGTAGGTAGGGCAAGGAGGTTCAAATAGGTGGAGTCCTTAGTCCAGGGCGCCATGCGACGGTCTCCTGACAAGCCAGCTTCTCCCTGGAATGAACGCTAAACAGTTTCTTATTGTTTTGCCGCCGCAGATGTACGATTGATACGGGGCTCGGGTGCTGACCCCGATGTCGCGGGCTCGATCCCGGCCGTGATGGTCGCATTTCGATGTAGGCGAAATGATATAGGCCCGTGTACAAAGATTTGGGTGCACGTTAGAGAACCACAGGTGATCGAAATTGTAGAAGGGTACGCATTTGGGCTGGTTGGTTCATGATTGCGGGTGAAAAACAGCGCTAAAAAGACGGGACAAGAAAGGACACGAGACCACAGCGCCGTGGTCTCGTGTCCTTTCTTGTCCCGTCAGCGCTGTTTTTCACCCGTGATCGAAATTCGCGGAGCCCACCACTACGGCGAGCCTCATAAGGCTCGCCATCGAGGGGTCCTAACCCTCTCCCCACAAGAGCGAGCGTACAACCAGCATTGGTACAACGGTGCTGCTTACCTTCTCCCCCATCCAAGCAATCCTCTTTGTAGCCACTCTCGGCGAGGCGCAGCCGTTTTCGCTTCCTACCGAGCCTCACTCTCGCCTCACCGCAAGGCCACGTGACCTAGCAGGAAACCAGTGGGGGTACCAGTTTTGCGTTCTGAGTGACGACCAGAGAAATTCCACTGACATGGATAGCGCCCCGCCATGGTGGTCTTGTGGTTATGGCGCTCGACTGCTGACCCGAAGGTCGCGGGATCGAATCTCGGCCGAGGCGGCTGCATTTTCGATGGAGGCGAAATCGTTTCAGGCCCATGTACTTAGATTTAGGTGCACGTTAAAGAACCCCAGGCGGTCGAAATTTCCGGAGCCCTCCACTACGGCGTCTCTCATAATCATATCGTGGTTTTAGGACGTTAAACCCCAGATATTATAATTATTGACATGGCTAGCTCCTAAGCAGCTATGGTGTTAAAAAGTGTTACTCTATACCCGTGACATGAAGCTAGCAGTCGTTATGACGCTTGTTTTCGGCCAAAAAATGCGGGTGTGACAAGGCACGTTGACAAAGGACGATGCGCCAACTCGCAACCGTCTTATTGGTATCTAGCGCCGAGCGTATAGAAAGGTTAACAATAATATGGGACGATAAACTCTGAAAGGCCGAAAGAAAGCTATATTCAGGTTTCACGTTAGTGGAGCTGAAACACCGTTTCTTACATCCTTCGCCCCTCCCCAAATTTTTTCAGTCAAGAAAGTCGCTAGCAGACGCTGACTGCGTCGACGTTGTCTCTCGCGTGCGAGGGCGCGTTCTCGTTGCTTGCGAGCTGGTAGTTCAGCGTTCGTTGTAGAAACAGCGTTTCCATAGGCACCGCTCAGTCGAGTTTGCCAGTCTGACTGCAGCGCCAGAATACATAGCCTAGCGGATAAAAAAAGCAACCTTGAGACGGCCTCAATGAAATTGGAAGGCGACGCGCGCGTTTGTCGGCGGATTGTGGCTGGGATACATGGGGGACGCGAGCACGCGTCTATTTTCTGCGTGCCCCTAACGGTGAATGTCGAAGGCTTTGAGACGGGGCAGTGTGAGCAACGCAGCTCCATCTGGTCAGTGTGCGGTGAGTATAGTCAACGCGCACCGTTCGCTCTCTCTCGTGGCACGGCGAGCGCTGAGGCGGTGGCGCCTTGTTTTGCGCTCAAGCAAATCACGACGGGACACAACGGTGCACGCCGCGACAGCAGACGACGATGCACACCGACATGCCGCAACCCTAAGGTACTTCGCCCCTAAAATGAGATAAACGCGAACAGCTGATGGCTTCGTGAGTTGTTACACTTAAAACAGAATAATGCGTGTCGTGTTCTATAACCTTCTTCTGGCTGAGCTATCTGTACTGAGGGCCTGCTGATACATTTTCCTTTTGCTGCTATGATGAAAAGTACGTCGTTTATCTTGCTGATATACGTGCTGCCACCACGTGCAAGCAACTCGGTGGCGTCAGTGACACCGAGTTGCTCGCATTTATATGACACTTCGCAAGATGCGAATATACCAGCTGTGGGTTTGCGCACCGTCAATCAGTTGCCAACATGTCCCTGTCTGGTGTCTTCATTTCTTAGCACTCAGCGCAAGAAAATGCTGTGATCATTTATGTTTTCCAGTGTATGCTTTAGTCGTATGATTCCAACAGATAATGGTGACAGGAAAGCAAAGCGGGCCATGACATGTCATTCATCTTTGTCATACACCGCGGTTATTCCATGCATGTTCTCATAACATACCATATTAACGTAACTACCACAGCGGCACTGATAGATAGATAGATAGATAGATAGATAGATAGATAGATAGATAGATAGATAGATAGATAGATAGATAGATAGATAGATAGATAAGATAGATAGATAGATAGATAGATAGATAGATAGATAGATAGATAGATAGATAGATAGATAGATAGATAGATAGATAGATAGATAGATAGATAGATAGATAGATAGATAGATAGATAGATAGATAGATAGATAGATAGATAGATAGATAGAAATCAAGGTTACTTTTTATCTGCGAAGAAATCACTCACGTTTAATGAAACAAAGTAAAAGCATCGCGGCATCATTCTATACCTTGCCATTTTTACAGTGCTACCAGATTCAACACTCTTCTGTATCTCTAGTGTTATTAATGTTAGAACACTATGGCATCGTGACGTTCTCAGTGCATTGATTCGGTGGCTCACAACACTATATCTTCTTTACTGACGCATACGCGTCGGCACTGATGGCTCTCTTCTCATGGTGCTTGCAGGACCGATCAGGTGATGTGACCGATGACAGCAAATATGTGGAAGAGCTGCAATCGCGTCTTGCGGTCGCCAAGAAAGTGTCAAAGCATCCGTCCTTTGCCATAATCCTCTGCGCAGATAAGCACTACGGTAAGTTCTTCGCAGAGACGATCTAAGTGAGCGATTAAAATTGTCAAGTATTGGGCGTTCATTGTATGTGTCCGAGCGTGTTGCCGTTCGTAAAGTTTGGGTTCTTATTCAGGTCTCCCTTTACCGTACAGCGCGAGGCTTAACACCAGGTGAATGATGTTTCCCACCAGGGGTGCACTGTCATAGACAGTCATTTGGAGGACTTAAAAACAGACTCGTGGGATCATAGGTCGGCATACTCACTCATGAGTCGACTCACTCAGACTCAGACCGAGCCGTGACTGTGAGTCTGAGTGAGTCCGAGTGAGTATTATTTTGATGAGTTTGAGTCATGGTGAGTCCGGTTCAGAAAAATTTTGGTGAGTCTGAGTCCGAGAGAGCTCTAAGGACAAAATATATTTCTTGAGTGAATCTGAGTGAGCTCCACACCTTTTTTGCCGACCTATGGTTCTATCTGCACAACTTCAGCAATACTATCAGCCTTATGTCGGCTCACGTTTACACTCTCGTCGACTCACACATACTTCAAAGCACTAGCGTTTATACGCCCGTTCAGTATTTATTAATAAGGGCGTGAGTTATGGAGAGGGGGGGAAAAGATTGACCTCTCCCCCCCCCCCCCCCGCAAACTCTTCAGAGGAAGTTCTTGATAAAAATACCTCGTGTGAGGCACATCTTTCAATTAAAGATGTCCTTACTGGATTACAACCACTGATGACTCATATTTGAAGGTACCAGACCAAAAGGCCCTAAGTAGAGCACCAATATTGCAATATTTCACCATGGTTGAAAAAGCCAATAATACGCTAACGGACTCGTGAGTCGACTCACTCAGACTCACTCAGAATGAGCCGTGATTCTGCATCTGAGTGAGTCCGAGTGAATATTATTTTGGTGAGTTTGAGTCCGAGTGAGTTTGCCTGAGAAACATTTCAGTTACTCTGGGTCCGAGTGAGCCCAGTTTAGGAAATTTTGGTTAGTCTGAGTCCGAGGGGGCCCTAAGGACAAGATATAATCATGAGTTTGAGTGAGCTCCACAAAATTTTTGCCGACCTGTGCGTGGGAGCTCGTGGTAGTTCCTGGCATTTTCGATTGGACAAAATGTGAACAATTTAGGACCGAGAATTGCCTAGTAGTTTTTCAGTTGTAGACTGCCTCCTCTCAGCCATGCATCCAGCGTTTTACCCGACTCAAAATGGCCCACTTTTTCTTTACTCCAGTCACGTGGTCACGCCGATGTTGGCCTGCGTATCCCGCTTGGAACAGTTTGTACGCCCAAAGGCTAGCCCAAAAGGCGCTCTGCCTAAGAATGAGCGGCATGCTCCATTCCCGCGAACCCTGCGTTTTGGGGATGGAGTTTCCAATTATCAACGCCGGCGCGCTCCTTCCCGGCACCTTTGCTTCACCTGGACTTGTCCATTGAGAATGTTTTTCAAGCAGAGCAACTAATCTCTGAAGTCGATTTATCGCCCAGGTGGCAGCGCTTCTCTCCCCCCCACATACTTGCTCGGCTTGCTTAACTACGGCGCGGGATGGCACAGCTGCTCCATCGTTCTCCCACTGCCTCGCTTGTTTCGCCTTACATTGCATGTTCTTATTATATAACGCTCTTTGCTCTTCTAATCGATTTTGCCAGTTGGTGTAGGCTACTGGAACTAAGATATCGCTAAATAACCGAGTAGCACAAAAATTTCTCACGTGCTTCGCAGGTTTGTCATGCAACGCACACACAAATTAAACGTTTCCGAAATTTAGAGATTTAAGAAATGACGACTATTTATCTATTTATAAGCATGACTTCTTAAGAACAATTCATTTGGAACTCGACCAATATACATGCTGCAATGTAGCTAATCTGCAACGTTATGCTACCTCATGTATAACATGAAAGGCAGGACTACCAAGTGTATTCCGTGCCACGTACACCTTATGGTTTCCATCTTCTCTAATTTCTTTGAAAGTGCATTCGTAAGTTTATGCCGGGAGACAGAAATGTAAACTGTGTGTGCAGCATTAACATAAAGCGAATTCTCCGTTCAACGTTCTCTCTTACCGAATTTTATTTTTTAAATGCGAATGCATTTCTTAGTCGGGCTATGTGAGGCATCCGGCGTTGTCCGCGCGCCTCTCCGCTCTCACTCCCTACTCCCATAGCAACAGCTGCGGGCGCGCGCGCTTATCCTCGCCTCTAGCAGCCGGAGCTGGTGGTGCGGGCTGAGTAGCGGAGAGAGTGGAGAGGAGAAGCGCGCTCAGGCGTGTGTGGAGAGAGTGTAGGAGAAGGTAGGTGCAGTTCTTCGCCGCTCCTTCTCTCGCCGTTCGCTCTCTCTCCTCCCTGCGCCACCGCCTCAATGCAGTGCGTTTGACACGCGTTTGTAGCGTTTGTGCTGCCTTGGCACAGCCTGAAAACAGCGCGTTCTAAACGCGTTTGTGCTGCACTGAAGTCGGTGGCAACATCCCTTAGGTGATTACGAACGCACGTAAGAAGCGTTCGTTGAAAGAGGCGCCCAAGAGGGAGACACTTGAGCGCGTCGATGTGTCCAGCTTTACGCCATTAAAATTACTACGCCGTGTACTCTCGGCGCAAGAAATGCATTCGCATTTCCTCACGATTCCCTTCGGGGAGGTGGGGGCATTTTTTTTATTCAACTTTTACGTTTCTCATGTGTTTACCTTTCGCATCTTTGGGACACGTGTAAATATGTTCTATGTAAACTGCGTTATGTCAGCATAATGTATGTTACGTGACCATAACTAAATCAGTGGTTTCTGCTGCCTTTGTCTGCGCGACTTTCAATATGCTTACGCACGGCTTTAATCCCACTATCTTCTGTAACTTATGTGCATCTGGGTATGGTCGATGTGACGAAAAAAAGGATCAACTACTCAGTGGTTGCATTTTGTATCTTTGGTTCTTTGTTTACCTCTTTATTTGACATACTTAGCAGTAAGGAAACAGCAAATTTTCACAGCCACCTGGTCAAGTACAACCAAATATTTTGAAGCTGTAAGCATAAGTAAGTACGAAACGAAGGGAATAGTCCGAGGTGCTCATTTTCTGGATTATACACAACTAATGAAACCGACAGACAGTTAAGTCAAGGAGAGCATAGGGGACCTTATTTCGTGGTTTCTTAAGTATAAAATAAGGTCACCTATGCTTTGCTTGGTTTAGTTGTCTATCGGTCTCATTAGCATAACCACTTGAGTCCCGGCTATGGAGAATTGTTCAATATATTGGACAACTCGTTATCGTCTGCTCCAACCCCGGCACCCACTATTTGCCGTTGAGAACTATTTTTTTTTGTTTTTTCAACGTATACTAGCGCCCTCTGTCATGTGTGGGCAAAGTCAATGCAGCGGCGTCCTTGGAATACTAGTCCAAAATGGTAGCGGTCAGCATTAGCGTGTTCTACGGCCGCACTCGTCAAACGACGTAATTTGGCTTGCATTTCTGAAGTTTGGTTGCTTGCTTATCATTTTTAAGTACCTCATCAATTCTAAAGTACCCTTGGGTACGTTATTTTTGTCCTGTTATTTGGTCCGTGTCCTGATGTCCAATACCAAGTCCTGATGCCAAGTGTCCTGATGTCCTGATGACCAAGTCAAGGCCTGATGTCTAATATATTGGACATTGCACCACATAAAAACCCCAACCTTTACTAAGCTAAGCTTTAACACTTTTTGCCTGAGTGGTCTATTCGAGGTATACTGAACTTTCTGAAAGATTCGTGCACCTAACTTTAACCCGGGACTCGGGAAGATAAGTAGGAAAACAAAAACTACAGTCAAAGTAACTTCCAAATTCGGAAAGTAATCTCATAGTATGACTAGGAACTTGTTTATTTGCAAGGAACGGTCAGTACAGGATAAGGAATCAGTTTTTTTTTTTAACGTGGCAAGAAGCTGTACGTGAACATGTTAGTCTAGGCAGGAAGGGCATTCAAATCAGTGTCATCAGCAATGAGGCGACATTTTGTGCAGATTCGAGTGCGATCGCCCGATGCTTCCCCGACGACGTCAACGTGGTACAGATGGACGTGCAGAGCCCCGTAACCGTTCAGAGGTACGGAGTCAAGGGCCGCTGGGATGCCAGCGTTTGCGTGCTGGTGTTCTTCGGTACACCCGGCGTCGCGTTCGAGTGCGAGTGGTCGCCGTACGTCGAGTGCGGCGTGCCCGCATCCACGGCCGCGCTCTTCGACACCCTGAAACGCTCCATGCCGCTCTGCGGCAGCGAGGTACGCCTTTTGGGCCAAGAAGTATACTTGTTCAGCACCACACAACGCACGCCAAGATTACACATTCGTGCTTTCCTTATGTTTTTAATGGCGCGAGTAAGGAGTACTCTTGTTTCTCTTCCTAGCATATATGGTACAACACTTAGGGTTTTGTGAACATTCGTAAAAAGTACGCTAAAAATGGGAATCGATGGTTCTGGTTTTGGGAGGCAAGGATCAATACATCGACTGAAAAGACATGAAGAAGATAGCTGGCAATTAGTAATAAGTTTACTAACACAGTCAGTGCGAATTCCACTGTCAAATCCCTAAATCTTGCATTAGGGTCGCGTAACTTTTTTCACGTTATCATTCCCTTCCCCACGTTTAAGGCCGCAAGCTGGACAATGTATCGTTAACCTCCATGTTTTTCCTCTTTTATTTCTCTATAGGAGTGCTGTTTATTGGGCGAGTTGGGAATTCATACTTGCAAGGGTAGCGCTGTGGACACGGACTAGAGGAAGACACACGGGTCCACTAGCGCTACCCTTCCAAGCATCTCTCTATCTCTTTCTCTACACGAAAAGTGACACATGACCGACTCGCGTTGTAGTCTACGTGTACGTGAGAGCATATGAACGTCGACGCATACAACACAAAAAATTGTCGCTTTTTATGTCTTTATTCAACGTCGCCTTCATGACAGTGAACAGGCAAGATCATTCAACGATTACTACCATTCACTCAATACTAATCAGCATTGACAATTGTTTAGCCACATTTTGCCACCATTCACTACCCAATGCTTCACCATCCATTATTCATTCATAATCATTCATTACTTCACTCTTCATTACCCACAGCAACCAACAATTGTCAACATTAGCTGCCCTTTGGTTGACGTTAGTCAACGTTAACGAGGGCTCAACATTTCTTGTACTATGTGACTAACTACGCAAGGGTACTGCTAGTATGCGAACACATGCCCAATGTTATTATATCCCCCGACACCGCTCTTCTAGGGAGGCGTACGTGGGTAGAAAGTAAACGCGCGCCGAGGCGCACGAAAAACGGCTTGGCTCCCGTAATGGGTCTACTACGTCGACGTGGCTGGACCCTCACCCAAGGGGTACTACACGGCGGCGGTCCTACATCAAAGAACGCAGGTGGACGGCCTCACTTTCAAAGCCACAAACTCAAATCAGGTGGAGGAGGTAGCCATCGCATTGGCGGCATCCCATCCTACATCACAACAAATAGTTACAGGCTCTCGAAGTGCCTGCGAGAGCTATATGGCAGGGGAAATCTCTCCGCTGGCCAATAGAATATTGAAATTCAGCATCATAGACCGTGATCCCACCCCAAAACGAATAATATGGACTCCAGGTCATCAGGGTCTCCGGGGTAACGAGGCTGCAGATGCAGCGGCCCGCGCGCTTACTTCCCGGGAGACTCCCCGTTGCCCTGATGTGCCTGAACGTCCCACACCCTTAACACGGTTCCGCGAAATTAGAGATTACTATATTGAAAAACGCCGTTTGTATCCTGCACCAGCGAAGGGACTCTCGAAAATAGAGGAGCGCGTCCTGTGACGCCTACAGACAAACACGCTGCTATGTCCAGTGGCACTAAAACCTTACGACCCAAACATAAGTGGGCAGTGCCAGTACTGTGGTGCAGTGGCCGACACTTACCATATGGTCTGGGCCTGCCAACTCAACCCAAAATTAACCCCAATCCCCAACCCCATCAAACAGGACTGGGAGGCGACCTTGCTCAATTGCTCAGGACTATAGGAACAGCGAACTCTGGTCCAGCGAGCTCGGGCGGCGTCTTCGACTAATGACGTCCCGAACTAGGGATGTCGACCAGCCCGGTGGGGATAAGGGGCATCACCTGCTTCAATAAAGGTTCCTCTCTCTCTCTCTCTCGTTCAGAAATCGCAATGCGGGAGCCAGGAGGCACGCTGTGTATTCCTCTTGCATAAAAATAAAGAAAGAAAAAAGTTGACGATGCTTTTGCACACAAGCGCAGATTCAGGGCGGACGTCCGAACGTCCTGGGCATTCAGCGACATCGTGGGTGGATACCACGTAGGTGGTCTCGAGGCGATGGGCTCCTTAACTCTTTCTTCAAGCAAAGCCATTTTTCTTAAGGGTTTGTGAGAGCAACAGAGCATTCCGCCAGCATGTGTTTCATCATCCCACTGATGCCCTTGCACGCATTAGCCTTTCCTGACATCCCGTTCTGGACATAAGTGCGTATTGTGTGTTGTTACATTTTGCGTCATTTTACTGGTTGCGCTGCACCAAAGAAGGTACGGCAAATGGCATGCCCAGAAGCCGAAGCTTGTGATCTCTCTTGAGCTTGTCATAAAGCTTGCACATTTCAAGCTTGAATATCTTGCTCTTCGGTGACTTTGAGCGAAATACGGCATAAGAATGGAGTGGTACAAAAAAAACAGTTGATCCCTCCGTCATAGGAATCAGAATAACACGAAAGTAAAGCGTGCCCTTGCAGAAGTAACTGAATGTTTACTGTACATTGATATAAGAGAGCTTGCACAATGTATATTGACGTCTGGCACCTAGTGGTGTCGTTTAACGTGTATGCACCCACTTTGATGATTGGTGGTACATATTCATTCCGACGACTGGCGTCCATGTTAAATGATTCAACAAACCCTTGTGGTAGCTGTAGTAGTTAACGGTGAAAGCGTAATCAGAGAACGAGGTGTGATAGCCAGAAGAGCGTCGCATATTGGACGCAGAACTTGGTCGTCATCCCGCAGCATGTTAAAATGTGATTAAACACCATGGCCGGACTAGAGGGAAACGCAAAGCGCGTCGTGCCGCCCCGGTAGCCCGGCCGCGCTTTTAGGGGCGAAGCTCCTTAAGGCGGCACCCGTTCGTCCCTCGTAGTAGTGCGTAACCAGTCGTAACGCTAGTACCAGATCTTGACCTCCAAGGTGGCGCCGGTGGGAGATTTTGCCTGTGCGTTGTTTAACAATAAAAAAAATGGCAGCGTGCGCGTTAACTAAAAGCCGAATTCTTCTGTCTCTCATTCCCCATTAGCAGCCATTGGCATGTTCCAGTAGGAAACGTTAGTAGAAGTAGAAGTGTAAGTGTTAGCTAAAAGCCTACTTCTTCTGTCTCTTATTCCCATTAGCAGCCATTGTTTACCTCCAAGGTAGTGCCTGGTGAGATTTCTCCTGTGCGTGGTTAAACAATAAAAATTTTGTTCAAAACGCCGTTGATTGGTGAAATAAACCAACGAAAGACGCCAGATGTTTTCTAAAAGCAAAACGAAAGAACGCCAGATGTTTCTAAAGCAAAACGAAAAGACGCCAGCTGCTTAACGAAAGACGCTAGATGTTTTCTAAAGCAATGGTTTTCTAAACAATAAAAATTCACAGCGTACATGTAAAATTAAAGTGAGCTGCAAGTCGTCATAACTCATCGAACCTTTAGTATAAACGCGCCCGATCTCATGTCGGTGATGATGTACTGGGCAAAATTCACGGAAGATTCACGGTTTACCGATGAACCTCCGCAGCTTCGCCCACTCATCATCATTCACTCCGTGGATATGCTGTGATTTTTCTCGGGGCGAGCGTGCGAGCATGGAACGCGATGTTACAGCCAGGTGAGGCAGGCGCGCGTCGCAGAGCTATTTTTGGTTTGTATTAGCGTGATTCTGACCGAGGCCGACGCTTTTACGACGCTTGGGAAAAGGTCGCCACCTCGCGGTGTGTTAAAGCATTGACAAAATTCAACTTCTATTGAAAACGCGCCGAATGGGACGGATGCGTAACGCGTTGCAGGTGCTAGTCGCGGAGGCCACAGCAATGAAAAATTACTTTACCTTACCACTCCCAGAGGTCAACACCACCCAGTCGACCGCGTGAGTGGTAGATATAAAAGGCGCGCTCGTAAAGCCTCCAGAGTCTGTGACCGTGGCGCAGTGGATAGCGTGCCCGGCATCTGTTGTTGCGGACCGAGCGGTCGTGGGTTCGATGCCCGTTGACGGTACCTTTTTTCTTTCTGTGTGGTCTATTTTTTCGACGTCATTTCCGTGACGGAAATACGTCACTGAAGTCTTGGTGGGCCCCGGCATAAAACACTTTCGTGTTAAAAACATGGTTGTCCCTCCGTCATAGGAATCGGTATAACACGATAGTAAAACGTTTCCTTACAGAATTAGTTGAATATTTACTGCACATTGATATAAGCGAGCTCGCGCAATGTCTATTGGTGTTTGGCAGCTATAGCACCGTTTAAGTTGAGGCACCGACGTTGGCGCTTGATGGTACATCTCTATCCCGACGACTAACATCCATGATCAATGATTAAAGAAACGCTTGTGGTAGCTGTAGTGGTTAACGATGAGAGCGTAATCAGAGAAAGCGGTGTGACAGCCAGAAGAGTGTCGCTGATTGGACGTAGAACTTGAATTATGGTCGCTATCCCGCGTCGTGTTAAACAGTTATTGAACACCGCTGCCCGTCTAGGGGGAAAGGCAACGCGCGTCGCGTCTCCCCTGTAGTCCGGCCGGCCTCAATTTTCCTCGATACGAGTGTAAGCGGGAAACGCGATGTTACAGCCAGGCGATGTAGGCGCGCGCCTCGCAGAACTATTTTTGGTATGTATGGATGTTATAAGTGAGCCCTACGCTTGCGCTAAGGTCACCACCTCGCGGTGTGCTAAGGCGTTGAAAAATGGCACTTCCCTTATTGAAAACACTCCAAATGGGACGGATGTGTAGCAACCACGCGTTGCAGGAGCTAATTGCGGAGGACTTCACTTTGCAGATCAGTTCTGCGGAATCCCGCAAGGTGGCGGAAGGGTTAAGAAAGGGAAAATAGACAACCACCCGTTTGTAGCACGAAGCCACAAGGAAATCCATACGGATTTCTCAGAAATAAAGCCTCTTAGTTGCCGAAAAACACCGCTGCCCGTCTAGTTGCCGAAAAATTCGTTCCCGGACCAGGACGAATTTTTCGGCAACTAAGAGGCTTTATTTCTGAGAAATCCGCATGGATTTTCTTCTGGCTTCGTGCTACAAACGGGTGGTTGTCTATTTTCCCTTTCTTAGAACTTCACTTTACCGCTCCTAGAGGGCGTCACCACCCCGCCCACCAAGAGCTCTGTGACAGGAAAGAGCGAGATATAAAATGCTCGTTTGTAAAGCTCCCCCAGAGCGTGTGACCGTAGCGCAGTGAATAGCGTGCCCGGCATACGTTGTCGCAGATGGAGGGGCGTGGGTCCGGCTCCCGCTGACGGAACTTTCTTTGCCACCTGCTTGTGTGCATTTTTTCGACGTTATTTCGTGACTGTGTGCATTTTTTCTACGTCAATATTAACAAATCCGTGTACTACCCATCATTCCGAGTGTGGTCGAACGATCGCAGGGCCAGAGTTCCCTCTAGTAAACATTCGGAAATATTGTCCCCGTTAGCCCAGCTGCAATATTTCTCGGGGCGAGCGTAAGCGGTTAACGCGGTGTTACAGCCAGCCGAGGTAGGCGCGCGTCGCAAATATATTTTTAGTATGGATGGATGCTATGAGCGAGGTCAACGCTTTGGCTAAGGTCGCCACCTCGCGGTGTGTTGAAGCGTTGACGAAATTCCACTTCTCTTATTAGAAACGCGCCTAATGGGATGGACGCGTAACAACGACGTGTTGCAGGAGCTAATCGCGGAGGCCGCGGTCATGATGCATTCCTTCACTTTTCCACTCCCAGAGGGCGGCACCACTACGCGAACCAAGTGCACTGTGAGAGGAGAGTGTGAGATATAACATGTGCGTTTTTGAGCAATCCACAATGTATGACCGCGGCGCCGTGAATAGCGTGCCCGGCATCTACTGGCGCGGACCAAGAGGTCGTGGGTTTTACTCCCGTTGACGGAACTTTTTTTTCTTTGCCACCTGATAGTGTGCATTTTTTCGACGTCATTTCCGTGACGAAAATACATCACTGAAGTCTTGGTGGACCACGGCATAAAACGCTTTCAATTTCGTGTTAAAAAACCCACGTGACCCTCTTCGAGCGAGGGGAATGGGGGGGGGGGGATGAGTGGCGAGCGCACACAACACGTGAACTAACAAGGTTCGGTTCGGATTCAGGCACGTTCCAACAACACTGGTTCGGTTTCGGGTTCATTTCTCTTAAAGTTCCTGTTCATGTTCAGTTCGTACAACCACTCGCAAAGGTTGTGGCACAACAAGGCTCCACCATTCGTTGCAGTATGCTTATCTCGGCAATGAACCATTGAGTACGACAGCTAAGCATACGGGAACGAGCTTCATGGGCGCGCGTGAGAACGCAGCCACTGGCGAAACGAGGCGAAAACGTTCCTGCCAAGTGCGTGTATTCGACCTGCTGGTTTGTTCCGACATTCCCATGTGCCATGCTGCAGCGTTGGTCTCAACTCGCACCACAGACATTGGTTCGGATATACATTGGGGTTTATATGATGCAACCTTTCCAAACGTGGATAGGAGTTAACCTGAATTTGTCTAAGGCTGCGAGCTTCATGTACTTTAAGTGATTTGTGTGGTGGGGCATACCGCTGCCTTGTCTTGCGTTGATGCTCCAGTATATTGCGAGCAGTGTGAGGTTATTATCGCCGTCTTTCTTTGCTCGGTTGGTCGAATGACGAACTAAAGTGGAGGCACAGGCTTCTATGATACTCACGACGCTGGACAAGTCTTGGGAGGCCGTTCTCGCCTGAACTGACCTGAATACCCAAAGGGATCTCCTGGATCAAGCCGGGCGAGCAGCAGCGGCCACTGGTGTCCTGGAATGGGGAACCCACCTTTGACATTTCCTCCTTTTTTTTCTTCTGATTAATCAACGTTGTACCCTCCTCGACCCGCCGGTCAGGCAGAAGAAAAACAGAAATTTATCAGTGAAATCTTCCTGCGCTTCATCTACCGTTAACGGCTGCAAAGACACCGTGTCCAACGCTTGGCGGCGCTGGCGTCAGTCGAAGCCGGCCGAGGCCACGCGGCGAAGCGTTCGAGTTACGCGTGGGGATGGTTGTACCTGTGTCTATAGATAAACATATTCTTATTTGCCAGAATTCTTATTCTTTTTTTAGCATTGCTGGTAGTTATTTTTTCATTTCAGTAATTTTTAGGACTGCTGCAAGCATATTTTTGTAATTTGGGTGTGTCTTTTTATTATTAGTGCAAATATTGCCACGCCCACTTCTTGTCTTGTTTTGATGTATTCGGGTTTGACCGGCAGGGACGGTTATCAACGCTCGACGCTGTCCGCGAAGTAGTGTTCTAGAAGCGTCGCGATTGTAGTAGATCGGTTTGTTAAGATTGCGCCCCGCACGCGAATGTTCCAGTTTTGTCTAGAGATAACGCCGCCACCAGCGATATTGCTGGAAAGTTCGATAGCGCCTGTATAAAAGCCGACGCGCTTGATCGCTTGTCAGTTGATCGACGGACGACACCCTGTTCGCCGCTATCATTGTACAGCGTGCATTGCTGTAGTTCTAGTTCTCATTTTCCGGCCACAAGTTCGGCCAAATAAACAGTTTCATCCTACAAACGCCGACTGCTGTGTTCGTCGACGTCACGACCACGTGACATCTGGTGGAGGTGCTGCTTCTTCCATGATCCGGACGCCCCCGCGAAGCGCTGACCCAAGCCCAAGCCGCGAGGAGGACGACGGCGAAGAAAACCCGGATCGTCGAACAAGCCGCAGGCAGAAGGGACTGCAGCCAGAGTACGGGCTCCTTCCCGAAAACACCAGGCAGCCCCAGGTCCCAACACCGACCGCAGCGACGATGACCGACCCCGTGCAGCCTGCGCCGATACTTCTCCGGCAGCCCAAGGAGCCGCCAACTTTCCGCGGGTTGTCATTCGAAGACCCGGAAACCTGGCTCGAGACCTTCGAAAGGGTCTCAGCGTTCAACAACTGGGACTCCGAGGACAAGCTGCGCCACGTCTACTTTTACCTGGAAGATGCAGCAAGGACCTGGTTCGAGAATCGGGAGTCCACTCTTCGAACCTGGGACGCCTTTCGCAGCGCTTTCCTGGAGACGTTCACAAGCGTCGTCCGAAAGGAAAGGGCCGCAGCCTTCTTGGAGGCACGGGTCCAACTTCCAAATGAAAGCGTGGCCATCTTTGCAGAGGAAATGACCTGGCTATTTCGCCACGCTGATCCTGCCATGCCCGAGGACAAGAAAGTCCGCTTCCTCATGCGAGGAGTAAAGGAACAGCTCTTCGCTGGACTTATGAGGAATCCGCCGAATACCGTCGAAGCATTTGTCTCCGAAGCAACAACAATCGAGAAAACGCTTGAGATGCGAACACGGCAATACAACCGCAGCTTCTCGACCACAAGCTACGCCGACGTTCAAGCACTAGGATCCGCCGACCTGCGTGAGACGATTCGAGCAATCGTGCAAGAGGAGCTGCGAAAAATTCTACCTTCGTCGCAACCTCAAGTGGATTCCATCGCCGACGTCGTGCGCCAGGTGATCCAGCTTTCACTCGGTGCGCCTCAGCTAGCAGAGCCGCAGTCGCAAGCTATGAGCTATGCTGCTGCAGCCCGCCGTCATGCTCCTCCTCCACGCCCACGCCAAGACGACACACCGCCGCAGTACCGTCGCCAGACGCCGCCAGCGACGCCCTACCGTCCACCTGTCGGCCAGACGCCGCCGCCCCCACCGACGCCCTACCGCCCACCTGTCGGCCAGCGCTACACCCCGAGGAAGACCGATGTCTGGCGTGCCCCTGACAACCGCCCGCTCTGCTACCACTGCGGGGAGGCCGGCCACACGTACCGCCGCTGCCAGTACCGTCAGATGGGGCTACGCGGATTCCCCGTCAACGCGCCGCGCCCGCAGCCAGGCGAACGGCCTCGCGACATCGACGACTACCTCACAGGCAAACAGTGGCAAGAACGACAACCTTCCCGCTCACCGTCGCCCGGCCGCTACATGTCACCGCACCGCCGGCAGTACACTGGCCCAAACCGGGGCCGGTCGCCTAGCCCGTATCCGGAAAACTAAGGGCAGCAACCGATGGAGGTGCGGTTGCTGAACGACGAAATGCTGAAGATCCTCCGCCGTCGACGACGACACCGCGACGAAGTTCCGAGCCCCCGCCGCACGCCGAACGGCGTCGACATCCCGAAGACGAAACTTTGCGACCGGAAGCAGACCTGACGACGCAACGCGGAAGCAGCGGTGCAAACCGACGTAGCCGTGACCCGACGCCGCGACGTAACCGCAACGCAAGACGGCGGACTAGCGACCTCGACGGTCTGATCGACGGCCACAACGTCACCGCTCTCGTCGATACTGGAGCCGACTATTCCGTCATCAGTGGGCCGTTCGCAGCAAAGTTGAAGAAAGTTAGGACTGCTTGGGAAGGCCCCGAGATCCGTACCGCTGGAGGCCATCTAATAACGCCGATTGGTGTCTGCACGGCGAGAGTCACTATCAACAACCGGACTTATCCTGCGAGCTTTGTAATCCTACAAAACTGCTCCAGGGATGTGATACTTGGAATGGACTTCCTAAATGACCACGGCGCCGTCATCGACTTAAGAACCAAGTCGATAACCCTATCGTCGGAGAAAGCGACACCACCGGATACAAACCCATGTCAACATGCCCTGAACGTGCTCGAGGATCAAGTCACCATTCCTCCTAGATCCAGCGTCATAATTCCCGTCGGCACCGAAACGGCTGAATGCATCGAAGGTGTCATCGAGAGCGATCAGGGTTTGCTGCTAGACCGTGACATTTGCGTCGCAAGAGGCATTGCTCGGCTATATGAAGGGAAAGGAAGCGTGATGCTAACGAATTTCAGCCAGGAATACAGACACCTGAGCAGGGGCACGACGATTGCATACATCGAAGAAATCTTGGCCGTCAGCGATGCGTTTGCCTTTTCAGATTCTGACGAAGCTACGACGACGATCCCTGAGCCACCCTTCGACGTAAACCCAAGTCTTCCCGCTCGCCAACGGCAACAGCTTCGACGCCTTCTGCAGGAATACAGGGACTGTTTCTCGTCGTCGTCGCGGGTCCGACAAACGCCCCTTGCTAAGCACCGCATCATAACAGAAGAAAATGCTCGACCACTCCGTCAGAGTCTTTACCGGGTTTCGACGCGGGAACGGGAGGCCGTTAAGAAACAAGTCGATGAAATGCTACGCGACGACATCATCCAGCCGTCCAACAGCCCGTGGGCGTCTCCCGTGGTGTTAGTGAAGAAGAAGGATGGGACCCTACGTTTCTGCGTCGATTATCGTCGCCTGTACAAAATCACAAAGAAGGACGTATACCCTCTCCCACGGATAGACGACACCCTGGATCGACTCCACAACGCGAATTACTTTTCGTCGATGGACCTCAAGACCGGCTACTGCAAATTGAAGTCGACGAGAGAGACCGAGAAAAGACCGCCTTTATAACGCCGGACGGCCTGTTCGAGTTCAAGGTCATGCCCTTCGGTGTTTGCTCGGCACCTGCGACTTTCCAACGAGTCATGGATACTGTATTAGCTGGCTTGAAGTGGCAGACTTGCCTTGTTTACTTGGACGACGTCGTTGTGTATTCCTCGAACTTCGACGAACACCTCCAGCGACTTCAATTCGTACTTCAAGCAATCAAGAACTCCGGGCTCACCCTCAAGCCAGAAAAGTGCCGCTTCGCGTACGAGGAGCTCTTGTTTCTGGGTCGCGTGATCAGCAAGACTGGAGTGCTCCCAGACCCGCAGAAAACAGCTGCCATCGCCGCTTTCCCGCCACCCACCGACAAGAAGGCCGTGCGCCGATTTCTCGGCCTGTGCGCCTATTACAGACGCTTTGTCAAAGACTTTTCACGGATCGCCGAGCCACTAACGCAGCTCACGAAGACCGACGTCGAATTCAGGTGGCAAACAGCGCAAGTCGAAGCATTTCATGAACTGAAGCGACGCCTGCAGACACCTCCGATACTTGCGCATTTCGACGAATACGCCGATACGGAGATTCACACCGATGCAAGCAGCATAGGACTCGGCGCCGTCCTTGTGCAGCCGGCGGGCGTACTGGAAAGGGTTATCAGTTATGCTAGCCGGTCGCTGTCTAAAGACGTGGGACGCCATCCTTCCGTACGTGACCTTCGCGTACAATACGGCCGTACAGGAAACGACGCAGATGACGCCATACAAGTTGGTCTACGGACGGAGCCCAGCAACGACGCTCGACGCCATGCTACCAAACGTGACCGACGAGGAAAACATCCACGTGACCACCTACCTACAGCGCGCCGAAGAAGCACGACAGCTCGCCCGCCTACGGATAAAGAACCAGCAGACGACTGACAGCCGCCGCTACAACCTTCGACGACGCCACATGGAATACCAACCCGGTGACCGTGTATGGGCATGGACGCCAATACGCCGACGAGGACTTAGTGAGAAGCTTCTTCGACGATACTTCGGACCGTACAAGGTACTTCGACGCCTCGGCGCACTCGACTATGAGGTTGCCCCTGATGGCATTACGAACTCTCAGCGGCGCCGTGCGCGACCTGAAGTCGTCCATGTCGTGCGCCTTAAGCCGTTTTTTGCGCGTTAGCGAGCCTGGGGACTCTATATTTTTCCTTCGTTATTGTAATTTATTTGTGTATGCACTTGTTTTGTTTTGTATTTTTTTTCTCTCTTCTATGTTCTTTCATAAGCATCGGGACGATGCTTTTTCAGAGGGGGGCAATGCCACGCCCACTTCTTGTCTTGTTTTGATGTATTCGGGTTTGACCGGCAGGGACGGTTATCAACGCTCGACGCTGTCCGCGAAGTAGTGTTCTAGAAGCGTCGCGATTGTAGTAGATCGGTTTGTTAAGATTGCGCCCCGCACGCGAATGTTCCAGTTTTGTCTAGTGATAACGCTGCCACCAGCGATATTGCTGGAAAGTTCGATAGCGCCTGTATAAAAACCGACGCGCTTGATCGCTTGTCAGTTGATCGACGGACGACGCCCTGTTCGCCGCTATCATTGTACAGCGTGCATTGCTGTAGTTCTAGTTCTCATTTTCCGGCCACAAGTTCGGCCAAATAAACAGTTTCATCCTACAAACGCCGACTGCTGTGTTCGTCGACGTCACGACCACGTGACAATATGTACGCGAGGACTGTGCCTTTCTTGCCGGTCGTTTTCTTGTGCGCAAGCAACGCGCCGTTTTCGTTACACTTCTATTACTCGTACTTTTCGTGCTGTTTGGGCTGTTCAATTAAGTTTTACAGCGAAAGCTGTTATGAGATCACAAGGGCTGTTTTTGGCGCCGTAGTTGTCCGCCGCCACCGCCGGTGTCCGTAACCACTATTGCTCGAAAAAACGAAATAAGAAAACATTTCCAGAATGGAACGAGGTTCGAACCGGCGCCCTCTACGTGGGAGCCCAGTGTTCTACCTCGGAGCCATGCCGGTGCTTGAAACTGCGTTGCAAAAAGATAAACAGGCTTCATGTCGGGAAGGAACCGCATTAACACATGTAATGTAGCGTGGTAGAAGAGTAAAATAACAAGCAAGCGTCACACAACGTGAATTCTGTAACCAGGCGTCACACAATGCGTATTGCGCAACGAGTAGGTTGTTGAATGCTTCCAACCCATTACAAAGGGCTCCTAATTCTTCATCGTCATCATCCACAGCATCAACAAAGTGCACATAATGACTTAAAGGTGTTTAGCGGGTACCACGATTCTCCGCAGAATGATGAAAAATAGAATAGTGGCTGCTTCCCTACTTCACAAAAATTCCTCGCTATATATATATATATATATATAGGTTATGAAGAGTCTGTATTCGGTTGCCGTAAAATAATTAGGAAAAAGGTATACGCTTCTAAAAAACTGTTTATTTTGTCGACGTTTCGATCGGAGACCGACCTTCATCAGGATGAAATTTACCAGGCTTCAATGCGCCCCTATATCATCACTCTCCGAGCCGAGAGGGAGAGACAAAGGTTAAGAAAAGGTACATACAAAGAGAGAGAAAATAGTGAGAAGTAGGAAACCTGAGGAAAAAGAGTCGCGAACAAACCATGTGCACATACCCTGACTGACATAAGAATAACACGTGTTTCACGAACGAAAAAAAAGAAAAAAAGAGAAAGGTCGCGAACACATCACGTACACATACTTTGACCTACGAAAGACACGTTCGGCAAAGCTGAAAGTTTCAGCAGTTTAAAGTTTGCGCATCCCTAGTCCTGTTCCTTGTTGCGTTTCTCGTTTGTGCTTCACTCAGCGCATCTACAATGATATGAAAAACACGTGTTTCCTGATAAAAAGAAAAGAAAAAAAAGAACAACGACTACGCTGATATACACAGATCGTCCAGGTGAGGTACATTCCTGTAGTCACTAGTCGAGCTCCAATGCTTTGAAGCCTTAACGCAACATGGATGCATTCCTCCAGCCCATTCTCACCCCTCACGTCTTCGGCTCCCCACCTCCACATTTGCGCCTGAAGCCTGTGAGGTGATGAAGCCTCACAAGAAGGGATAAGCGCTTAAAAGCAGTCAACTCAAAAAGCTTAGTAAAAGTCTGGGAAGAGCGTACAACGACACATTCACTAAAAAACAGGTGGCCATGATCTCCGGTCTGTGTATCAAGCTAATGCTTATGAAGAAAGTGGAGAAGGGAATGAAGCTTCACAAGAAGGGATAAGCGCTTAAAAGTAGGGGTGTGCGAATATTCGAAAGTTTGGAATATTCGTCGAATATTACATTCGCAGTATTCGTATTCGATTCGAAAATCGTGTATTCAAAAAGTTTCGAATAATCGATAACTTCGAATATTCGAAAAATTCGAATATGCGATTCGATTATCATGCATAAAATAACTCGTCTTCCACATTTCTGCTGCGTTCGTATCGCTAAAAACGTTGCCGAGAGGAGAGATAAACATCATAAGTACACGGAGGCACGATGTCTGCCTGCGACGAGTGCCCCAATACGTATGATGCATTGCTGGTGCATCTCCGACGTGCAGCGCTGTTAGCGATCATGTAACCGTACATTTTCAATATTATGCAGCCGTAACGTGCCGCACTACCATTCGTTCACTATGTGGGACCACTTCTGACGAAAGACAGTGACCCACGTGACTGGTGGCGGACTGTTCAGATACCCTAGTCTGGCAAAGCTTTGCCCCATGTAACTCCCTATACCAGCCACTTCTGTTCCAAGCGAGCGTGCCTTTTCAGTGGCAGTGGGGGGGGAGGGGGGGGGGGGGCGTTGTCTGTGTTAGAAGGGAGCGCCTGCTGCCTGATCATGTGGAGCAACTCATATTTTTTCATGATAACATCTAGTCATTACTTTCATTGTGCCGTGATATTTGCTTGTTTGTGATGTGCATTGTGCTAGCCTGGAAATTGTGTTCTGGTGATAGCAGTGTATGTTATGTTGCCAGTCAGGCTGTTAATGTTTTTTTTTTGTTTTTTGAAATAGCTACATGTTAAATAAAGTATCGTTACTGTGGAGGCATTTTTCCTTTGATATTCGATATTCGATATTCGATTCGATATTCGAAGGTGGATATTCGTATTCGATTCGTATTCGAAAAATTTGATATTCGCACACCCCTACTTAAAAGCAGTCAACTCAAAAAGCTTAGTAAAAGTCCGGGAAGAGTGTACAACGGCACATTCACTAAAAAACAGGTGGCCACGATCTCCGGTCTGTGGCTCAAGTTAACGCTTGTGAAGAAAGTGGAGAAGGGAATGAAGCTTCACAAGAAGGGATAAGCGCCTAAAAGCAGTCAATTCAAAAAGCTTAGTAAAAGTCCGGGAAGAGTGTACAATGGCACATTCGCTAAAAAACAGGTGGCCACGACCTCCGGTCTGTGGCTCAAGTTAAAGCTTGTGAAGAAAGTGGAGAAGGGAATGAAGCTTCACAAGAAGGGATAAGCGCTTAAAAGCAGTCAACTCAAAATGCTTAGTAAAAGTCCGGGAAGAGTGTACAATGGCACATTAACTAAAAAACAGGTGGCCACGATCTCCGGTCTGTGTATCAAGTTAATGCTTATGAAGAAAGTGGAGAAGGGAATGAAGCTTCACAAGAAGGGATAAGCGCTTAAAAGCAGTCAATTGAAAGAGCTTAGTAAAAGTCCGGGAAGAGTGTACAATGGCACATTCGCTAAAAAACAGGTGGCCACGATCTCCGGTCTGTGGCTCAAGTTAACGCTTATGAAGAAAGTGGAGAAGGGAATGAAGCTTCACAAGAAGGGATAAGCGCTTAAAAGCAGTCAACTCCAAAAAGCTTAGTAAAAGTCCGGGAAGAGTGTACAACGACACATTCGCTAAAAAACAGGTGGCCACGATCTCCGGTCTGTGGCTCAAGTTAATGGTTATGAAGAAAGTGTAGAAGGGGATGAAGCTTCACAAGAAGGGATAAGCGCTTAAAAGCAGTCAACTCAAAATGCTTAGTAAAAGTCCGGGAAGAGTGTACAATGGCACATTCGCTAAAAAACAGGTGGCCACGATCTCCGGTCTGTGTATCAAGTTAATGCTTATGAAGAAAGTGGAGAAGGGAATGAAGCTTCACAAGAAGGGATAAGCGCTTAAAAGCAGTCAATTGAAAGAGCTTAGTAAAAGTCCGGGAAGAGTGTACAATGGCACATTCGCTAAAAACAGGTGGCCACGATCTCCGGTCTGCGGCTCAAGTTAATGCTTATGAAGAAAGTGGAGAAGGGAATGAAGCTTCACAAGAAGGGATAATCGCTTAAAAGCAGTCAACTCAAAAAGCTTAGTAAAACTCCGGGAAGAGTGTACAACGGCACATTCGCTAAAAAACAGGTGGCCACGACCTTCGGTCTGTGGCTCAAGTTGATGCTTATGAAGAAAGTGGAGAAGGGGATGAAGCTTCACAAGAAGGGATAAGCGCTTAAAAGCAGTCAATTAAAAAAACGTAGTAAAAGTCCGGGAAGAGTGTACAACGGCACATTCGCTAAAAAACAGGCGACCACGACCTCCTGTCTGTGGCTCAAGTTAATGCTTATGAAGAAAGTGGAGAAGGGAATGAAGCTTCACAAGAAGGGATAATCGCTTAAAAGCAGTCAACTCAAAAAGCTTAGTAAAACTCCGGGAAGCGTGTACAACGGCACATTCACTAAAAAACAGGTGGCCACGATCTCCGGTCTGTGTATCAAGTTAATGCTTATGAAGAAAGTGGAGAAGGGGATGAAGCTTCACAAGAAGGGATAAGCGCTTAAAAGCAGTCAATTCAAAAAGCTTAGTAAAAGTCCGGGAAGAGTGTACAACGGCACATTCGCTAAAAAACAGGTGGCCACGACCTCCGGTCTGTGGCTCAAGTTGACGCTTATGAAGAAAGTGGAGAAGGGTATGAAGCTTCACAAGAAGGGATAAGCGCTTAAAAGCAGTCAATTCAAAAAGCTTAGTGAAAGTCCGGGAAGAGTGTACAACGGCACATTCGCTAAAAAACAGGTGGCCACGATCTCCGGTCTGTGGCTCAAGTTAATTCTTATGAAGAAAGTGGAGAAGGGGATGAAGCTTCACAAGAAGGGAGAAGCAGTCAATTCAAAAAGCTTAGTAAAAGTCCAGAAGAGTGTAAAACGACACATTCGCTAAAAAAACAGGTGGCCACGTACTCCGGTCTGTGGCTCAAGTTAATGGTTATGAAGAAAGTGGAGAATATATTTAGATTGCAATGCGTGTGAGCATGCTGTATGTCCGACAGCGTGCTCCTAAAGCGATGTCCGAAAAAAATAATAAATGAAATATAAAAAATATAGAAAAAAGAAAAATGAGAGAGAGAGAGAGGGAGAGATTTTCCGTTAAGTTTATTAATAACTTGAATCTTCCAGAGCACGAATTGAAGACAGTATGCCCGGACTGATATTTAGTCCAGCCTTCAATGTATTAAATTCATAAATAATATATGATTCGCGCTGTTCACGCTCACTTGTACTGGAGACAGAGGAAGATGCGGAAGCGAATTAACATGGGAACGATGGTTATTAAAGCGGGTGCGGAAGGCCGTGTCTGTCTGACCTATGTATTGAATACTGCATACTCCTCACTCGAGAAGGTATACAACATTAGAGCTGTCATAGTTAAGGTTTGAATGAAGAGAGTACTCGCAATTGGAATGTGTGCTTTCAACAAATTTGGTTGCCTGTATGTGTTTGCACACCTTGCAACGGGCGTTGCCGCATGGCTGGCGTCCATTTACAGGTGCCCTTTCGGTTTTCGAACGCACAAGATAATCCTTAATGTTTTTGGGGCGTCTATAAACGACTCGCTGAGGGGAAGGGAAAATTATTGATAGTCGTTCACTCTGTTGTAGGATGTTATAGTGTATCTTTAGAATTTTGTTTACGTTAGGGGGGTTGCTTCCAAATGTTAGAACCAAGTTTTTCCGTCCCTCTTGTTTTAATTCTTTCTGCTGATAAAGCAGTTGTTGGCGATCTAGGTTTGCCCCTTTACGTATGGCGTCGTTGACTATAGAAGGAGGATAGTGTTGCTTCGCAAGTACGTTGCGCAGGTTATTTGCGTTGGCCTCAAAGTCTTCGGGGCGGGAGCAAATTCTGCTGAATTGGTGGGCCTGCGAGTAAGGGATGCTCGTATTGCAGTGACGAGGGTGACAACTATCGAAGTGAAGGTACTGCTGCCTGTCTGTAGGCTTTTGTAAACGTTACTAGTCAAGGACCCGTCTTTTACTTTAAGGTGGACGTCGAGGAAATTGATTTCAGTTCTTGAGTATGTATAAGTGAAAGTTATGTCTGGATGAGCTTTGTTGAAGGATTCTATGAAATTAAGTTCTCTTGTGTATCCGCCCAAATGATAAAAATATCATCTAAGAAGCGTTTGTAAAGAAGGGGCTTAATTTCCTGGGTTGACAAAAACTTAGTTTCAAAATCATTCATAAAAATATTAGCGTAGTTGGCTGCCATTCGAGTCCCCATAGCAGTGCCATTTATTTGCAGATAGTATTGGTTATGAAACTCAAAGCTATTGAGTTGAAGTACCAGCTTCGCAAGGGTTTCAATTACTATTGGACTTGGCGAGTCATCACATTTGTGCTCACTATAGGACTCTACTAATGTTTTGATGCCGTCTTTATGGGGAATATTAGTGTAAAGTGAAGTTACATCAAGAGTTACAAGAAAGGCACCATCAGGGATTTTTATATCGTCGATGATCCGTATGAAGTGGTTGGTATCACGTAGGTAGGAGGAGTGTGTAGGCGGAATATCCCTAATTAGGGAGTCTATGTAACTTGATATTGGTTCGGTGAGGGTACCTCTTCCCGAAATAAGTGGTCTGCCGGGGTTTCCTTTCTTGTGTATTTTTGGAAGCATATAAAACCGTCCTGGTGTAGCACGTGCTACAGTAAGGGCCTTAGAAACATTAAGATCTAACTCTCCGAGCTCCACGAAATCATGGAGTGCGGTGTTTTTTTGTTTTTAACGCGGTAGCGTTAGAGAGCTCGTGTCGCAGAAATTCCGCTGTCGGCGTCGGCACCGTTGGTTGTGAGCGAAAAACCATCCGTGAGCGAAAAATCGAGAAAGTAGCAAATAAAATAAACGACAAAATCTTCGGTCCTAATGAGGATCGAACCCGGGCCGTTCGGGCGTGGCAAGCAGGTGTCTTACCACAAAGCCACGATGTTGCTTGCAGCTGCTTTGGACAAAAACACTACATAAATGTCATGTAGTGAAAGGAGTCTCGACGCATTTTGTTCGGCAGGTGTCACGACGAAAACGAGCCCATACGGTAGGCGCATTCGCGAGGCCATCAAACTACGTCGAAAAACGCCGGGATAGTGCAGCCATCGCCGCTAAATACACCCACGAACTTTCAAACAGCTCTAAAAATGGACAACTATGTCCATCTAGAGGAAAACATATCAAGCGAACGCAGCAAACGCTAGATAATGTGCTGCCATCTGTGAGGAATTGTGAGAAATATGTCTCGACTTTTCATGGCATCCGAGAGGGCCGGCGCGCGGCGTATATCTTGGAGGCCATGCGACTCTTGCTTTAGATCGAAAGCCTGTAAAATTCGCGCGCGTGCGTGCGTGTGTGCGTGTAACAATTCACATTAATAAGTATGCACTTAGTAATTGAAGTGCGCACTAGGGGCCGGATTTCGCTATCGCGTTCAACTCTTAAAGGCGAAGCTTAAGGGTCCCCCAATTTTTTGTTTGAAACACGTGTTATTCTTTTGCCAGTCAGGGTATGTGCACATGGTGTGTTCGCGACTCTTTTTCGTCAGGTTTCCTACTTCTCTCTTTTTTCTCTCTCTTTGTATGTACCTTTTCTTAACCTTTTTCTCTCCCTCTCGCCTCGGAGAGCGATGATATAGGGGTGCATTGAAGCCTGGTAAATTTCATCCTGATGAAGGTCGGCCTCCGATCGAAACGTCGACAAAATAAACAGTTTTTTAGAAGCGTATACCTTCTTCCTAATATATATATATATATATATATATATATATATATATATGTGTGTGTGTGTGTGTGTGTGTGTGTGTGTGTGTGTGTGTGTGTGTGTGTGTGTGTGTGTGTTTGTGTGTGTATGTACGTGTGTATGTATGTATATACCGCCCCTCTTACTCAATGCCTCCCTTTGGACCAGCAAGTTATTTTGAATAAATTTAAATAAAAATAACGGATTTAGACGGCATTCCGGGCTAAGAATAGGAAATGTTTCGAACCTGGCTAGAGCTGAAACGGTCTTTTGTGACCTCTATATTTTCCCCCTCAGGAGGTGCACCGTCATCGAAACACGGGCCTACCAGCACGGTTCGCTCTGTACATTACCAGCGCTTTTACTACCGGCGTGATGTTCAAGCGGTCGCCGAGTCTGTACGGCGTGGGTGCCTGCGTCCTCTGGACCCCACGAGTGCGCGTTTACCATCGCGCCTCTCGAGAGGAGCTCCCTGCACAAGCCTATTGGGGCGCGCTGTCCTTCGGAGAGAACTTGAAGACCATGTGCCTCAAGTACGCCGGCTGGACGACGGTGCTCCAGTTGTGGAAACACCTAGGAAGCGTCCGAGAAGGCCTCGGCGACATCGGCGACGTCATGGTGCTCTTCTTCCAGGAAGGAGAGCTGAAGCACTCCGTCGTGGAAACCATTTCTTTGGCATTCAACGACGCTGCTTACGTTGTGGGCACAGCCTGCTCGCTAGATCTGGACTCGAATCAGTTCACGTTCGGCCTCGAGGCGGACGGAGATACGCAGACTGCCATCTGTGTCCAGACACCGGTCATCGTGCTCCTAGTAGCGATTCGATAGGGCCGGAGTTCACATGGCAGCGGAAGGTACATTCGAGTCACTGGCTCGCGTTGTGGGCCCCGCTGCCATTCTTGCGTTAGACGTCGTGAGCATAGTTCGGTTGCATAGCACGTCCTCCAGGCGGGAGAGCCCAAATGGCGTCGCCGTGTGAGAGCAGGATCGACAAGCGTCGCCATGTGCCTTACAATGCCAATGGTCATGACGTATGTACAGTAACAGACCTGCGCCATAAAATACACGTTAAGGCACGGTGTGCGCTCTCTTGTTGCAGAGGCCTCCACTCATATTTCAACACGAATGCCTTAACTGGGAATGAAACAGCTCTGGAAACGGGGCAGCCACATCAAACAAACAAAACAAAAGGCGGAACGAAGTGCTCGCCACCTTGTAAGAGACATTGAGCTGAATCTAAAAGCTGCAACTGCACAAAGAGGGAGAGCTTGTAGCAATGCCTACACACTCCGCCCATCTTTTTGTGTCTCCCTTTTCCAGCGCTGTTACATTCCCAGTCATGTACCAACTGACCGACCGATGTGTGTTTTTACAGATACATTCAACATGCCGATTTCTTTCTCTGAAACTTTCTCAGTTATATGAATCACCCTGTCGGCAAAGCCTCTCTTATTTTACGCCTGAAATCCCAAATATGGGCACTGAACAAATATCTTAGGAAAAAGAAGTTATGACAGTTTCAGACTAGTAGTGCCGAGCCTGAAGGAAGAGCCTAGCTGGATGACCTTCCTTGATTTTCATTATTTTTTTCTTCTCTTTTATTGGCTTTCTCTGTCTCTTGTATGTCATTTTTGTATCTGTTTCTTTCTATTCTCTTCTTTTTTCTGTTTGTTTCTTTCTCTTTCTCCTTCTTTTTATCTTTACTTCTTTTTGTTTTCTTTCTTGCTCTCTCTCTCGTTCTTTCTCTCTCTTTATTTATGTTTATTTCTCTATTTCCTTCTGTCTCTGTCTTGCTCTCTGTTATTTTCCATCTCTTTCTCGCTCTATGTCTTTCTGTGTTGTTATGTCTTTATTCCTTTATTGCACTGTATTTTGCACCTCTCGCTTTCTTTCTCTTTCTTTCGTTCTTTCTTTCTTTATGTTGGTTTTTTTTAACATCGAAACTCTTTAGGAAATCCTTCCTTGTGAGCCAATCCAGAAAACTATCATCATCATAAACGGGTATGTGCCATAGAAATTGGGTAAATCCCACTACACACAACTGGTCCACTAAAAATGAAGGAGGCAATAGTTAGCCCAACAAATGGCGGCGAAGCGATGGCGGCGAGCCGAAGACCCCGAGTACGTACAACGAGAGAATACTAGGGAACGGGAAATGCAACGGCATCTGCGAGAAGACCCCGAAGCGATGGAAGGCCCACGCTAAGGACGACGTGCCCGTAGATCTATGAGAGGTTCGAACGCTTGGTTTCAGAGCGAGTATCTGTCCTTGGAGATTGGACAACCGTGTCGTGTCTGTATCTGTATGTGGTTTAGTTCGAACCTCTCGGTGCTGAGAATCAACGTAGAAACAACCTAGCATCACCTAGCTAAAGCCTAGCAACAACCTAGCAGCAACCTAGAAACTTAATCACCTAGCTAAGGCCTACAAACAACCTAGAACAAACCAGATTAGTCTTCAGAATCGTCATTTTCGCTGTTTCAAGCCTTAGTGCAAGCTTCGCCATTTTTTTTATCTTTTTAAGTCTTCATTCCCTTTATTTCTCGCTATTTATTCTCTTCCTTTTTCTTTGTAGCGCTTTCTGTCTCTCTGTTTTCTATCTCTTTCTTTGTATTTTTTTCTTTCTGTCTCTCTTTTTCGCCTGTTCGTTTTCGCTTGACACTTGCTCCTGCTGGACGCGGTAATAGGGCTTGCCTATGGCGCATACCCACCTGAGGAGCTTTACACTACGCAGGACAACATACCGGTAGCTTAAACAGCTTCACTACAAAGAGAATGAAGAGAGCGCGTGCCGGTTCATGATGATGATAGTTTTTTTTACGACGCAACTTAAGTTGTGCCTCGTCGTTAGAAAAACTATTTTAAAAGCTATTTTTAACAGCGAAGCTGTTTAGACAGGCGGTATTTACCACCAGCTTAAACAGCTTTCTGTTAAAAATAGCTGATAGATCGCGCAGGGCACATGTGAGCATATTTTCGTGCGTCGCCTTTATCTATTAAAGCACAGAGTGCAACCACTAAGTGCGGATGGACACATCAATGTGCCATTGCCCTCATCTGGCCTGATAGATCGCGCAGGGCACATGTGAGCATATTTTCGTGCGTCGCCTTTATCTATTAAAGCACAGAGTGCAACCACTAAGTGCGGATGGACACATCAATGTGCCATTGCCCTCATCTGGCCTGTCTCTGCGCCAACACCACGTATTTCAATCTCCTAATCACACACAGAATTGTGAAACGCGCGGATGGTATGCGATGTATGTAGGTCATTGCATTTCAAGTAGTAGTAGTAGTAGTAGTAGTAGTAGTAGTAGTAGTACTAGTAGTAAGCGCAGCTGCAGGGGCTAGTTGGTGTTGCATCTTGGAAATTCGCGCTTTTTATCGTACGAGGACGGACTGAGTACACACAAACACGCTCTGTGTTTGTGTGTACTCAGTCCGTCCTCTTACGATAAAAAGCGCGAATATCCAAGGTACTAGTAGTAGTAGTAGTAGTAGTAGTAGTAGTAGTAGTAGTAGTAGTAGTAGCAGACTATAAGAGACTGGACGCGCTCCTACTCCAGTACCCAAGGAGGGGGTAAATAGTGAAAAAATGCAGGCAATGGCACTCAACGTGAAAGCTGTGAGAAGTGCGGAGCAGTGATTCTCCTGCCCTTCAGCGACGCTCGCGTTCACGTTGCAAGCACGCGCTGGCGTTCCAAACGTGCAGTGGCCTCGGCGTCTATGGCGGCAAAGAAAGCATCACTTTGTGACGCAGTGGCACCCTCTACCCTCCTCGTTTCCTTCATCATCACCCTCACGCCTCAACACTTCCCCCTCACTTCCTTTTTTCACCCCTTGCTATACTGTACTATACGCGGCTATACTATGTTCTACCCTCCCCCTCCTCCTTTCTCTCCTCACATTCACGCCATTTCTCCTTGCCCTTCCCTTGCGAATATTCGAAAATTTCGAATAAAGAATCGAAAAGTGTGCTATTTGATTCTGTATTCGAACCTAATTGTGTATATACGAAATACTGAATTAGACGCCGGGCCCGAGCTAGTTGGTGTATAGTGGCATATTGAAACCGGTGAGCGCACCAAGACAGGGACAGTGAAAACGACATACAGAGTGCTACTTCCATCTAATATTTATTGCATCATGCCATATATGTAGTTTCTTCACACGTTACGTGATAAACGCGCATGCTTGAGAACAAGGCTGTCGATTTCTTTTTCTTCTTTTTTCTTACTCTTTTTTTTCTCGCTAAAGATTAACGTGCTGGTACTAGAACATGGTGTCTACTAGAACGTCTGTTCTGCGCGCAGAGCGCGCAGTGTATTGAAGCGCTGCCTGCCTTGCCCCACTGAACAGTGCGGGGCGTGTGTGTGTGCGCGTTTGTGTGTGTGAGTGTGTGTTTAGTGCTGTGTGCGACGTCGTTCTCGAACAGCGGGGTGCCTTCGGTGTCACTAATGGTTCCGGGAACTGTGGACTGACCCCTCGCCACGTGCGAGGCGACGCCGCGCGCGAAGCCACGAACCGCTCCTCCTCCTCCTCCTTGTGCCAGGGCGCGAAGAAGGCCCGGACTTCACGCCTCAGTCTGCCTTATTCAGCCCGAGAATTCGCACCGCTTTTTACGGTGTCGAGTGCTTTTCTCAACTAAACTTTGCCATTGCTTTGTATAACCCAGTGACCTAATTAAAAGTTTTGGTTTAAAGAAGTTAATTGTATTCGACCCGTTATCTGGCTTGCTAGCTACGCGACTTCTCTGATTCCGTTGGAAAAGTCACCGCGAGGCCAGCACAGTAAAAAGCGAAGTCTTCTCCCATCGGCCGCCAGCATCACGTCCGCCAGCAGTGCATACGTCGCTACAGCAAGACCATCGGCTTGCTCAAGACCACCACGTACTGCAAGGACACGGCATCGCTCCAGTGATGACCTGCTGACGGCACAAAGGGCAACGACAAGGTAGGCTCATTCCATGACATCTATCAGCTTAGCTTCGTTGACAACATACGTCCGCTCCGCACGAGACACGTTGTGAAGGAAGCATGGAACAGAACAAGCTGACAGAGCAGACACCAGAGGAAACTGCGTCGAAGCGCTCGCTATCGGTCAGTTCAAGAGCTTCGTCAGTGTCACGACGCTCGCGTTCCTCGACCATGAGCATAGCTGCAGCACAGGCGCGTGCGCAGGCAGACGCCGTCAGAGCCAGGGCAACCTTCAGCCGTAGAGAAGCTGCTATGCGCCTCGAGAAAGCGAAGATTGATGCCGAACTAGAAATCCTGCATCACGAAAAAGAAGTAGCCGTCGCCGAAGCTCAAGCAAATGCTTTGGAGGCAGCTGCGGAGCAGGATGGCGGGGAGAGGTCACGAGTGATGCCTTCCATTGATCCAACCTTACGGACTGCGAGCTATGTAGCCCAACAGGAAGAATTAAATGCCGGGAGGTTTCAGTCGCCTCATCCACCTGTTGTCTCTATGACAAACCGCGATGAGAATGACAGCGTCCTTTCAGGAGCTGTTGTAGCTCACAACGGTCCGACGGGCGTTCGCGTCATTCAACCTCCGTCTATTCATGAGGTAGCGCCCGACGGTTCAAGCACGGAGCTGGCTGGTGTCCTGAAATTCTTGTGCCGAAGAGATCTTGTTTCGGGTGGCCTCACGAAGTTTGATGACCAGCCCGAAAATTATCGCGCCTGGAAATCGTCCTTCAAAGGTGTCACTCGTGATCTGGGTCTCTCCCCTCAGGAGGAGTTAGATCTACTTATCAAGTGGCTTGGCCCAAGATCTGCGACACAGGCACAAAGGCTCAAATCTGTGCACGTGGAAGATTTTGCAGCAGGTTTGAACACCGTGTGGCAGAGGTTAGATGGCACCTATGGTTGCCCTGAGGTGGTGGAGGACTCTTTGCTAAAAAGACTCGAAGATTTCCCGAGGGTGTCTTACCGGGATGCGTAAAACTTCAGGAGCTTAGCGACCTACTCCTTGAACTTGAAGTTGCAAAGACGGACCCACATTTGGCAGGCCTCAGGTATCTAGACACCGCAAGAGGAGTGAATGCTGTCGTCGCAAAGCTCCCTCCTGGTCTGCAGGAGAAATGGATGTCGGCAGGGTCAAAATACAAAAAAGAACATCAGACTGCATTTCCGCCGTTTTCCTTCTTCTCAAAATTCATAATGGATGAAGCCGGTATGAGGAACGACCCAAGTTTTAAGCTTTCGCGCGATACGCCAGCTGACTTCAGCGCAAGGAAAGAAGAGAGGAACTCTAAAACAAGGCCGAAAGCAACCGTCTCCACAAAGAAAACTGAAATCGACTCCACTTCAGCGAATACGTTTCAGGACACTATCCCAAACGGGCAGCCAGCTCAGGCAAAGAACTCGGTGGACAAATGGTGCCCCCTCCATAAGAAGCCTCACCCCTTAGAGAAGTGTCGCGCCTTCCGAGAGAAGAATCAGGAAGAAAGAACGGAATTTCTCAGGCAGCAAGGAATCTGCATGCGCTGCTGTTTGTCGCACAGTCACATCAAAGCGCAATGCCAGGCAATCTTGAGGTGCCGCGTATGCGACAGTGGCGACCACGCTACAGCCTTACACGTTGCATCGCCAAGTTCACCACTCTCGAGTGTAACCGCCTCCAACGTGAGCGCAGCAGAGAGTTCCGAGAGACGGGTAACATCTACACGTACTCATGTTGCGAGTGGAAGTGATGACAGCAAGTCGTGCGCAAAACTTTGCCTTGTGGATGTGGCTCACGACTCTGATCCCAGCAAGACTCTTAGAGTATACGTAATCCTGGATGAGCAAAGTAACCGCTCACTAGTCAAGTCAGAACTCCTTGATTACTTCCGGGTGAACGGAACTCCTGTCCAGTACACATTGCGCACCTGTTCAGGCAACACTGCGGTAGCTGGAAGATCAGCCGACGGCTTCTCCGTGCACAGCTTAGCCGGCGATGTGAAGCTGCACCTTCCACCTTTGCTCGAGTGCAACGAGATCCCTGATAACAGGAGCGAAATTCCAACTCCGGACGCTGCGCAGAGCTACCCTCATTTAAGAAAGATCGCGAATGAGATTCCGCCCATTGACTCAGAAGCCAACATACAGCTTCTCCTGGGACGAGACATACTCAGAGCACACAAGGTGCGCCGGACTCTCAATGGGCCGCACGACGCTCCTTACGCTCAGAAACTCGACCTGGGTTGGGTCATCGTGGGCGACGTCTGCGCCAACCGCACGCGGAAGGCAACGAGCGTTAACGTGTTCAAGACTCACGTGCTGGAAAACGGACGACCTTCGCTCTTCGAGCCATGCTCCAATCATTTCTTCGTTAAAGAAACACCGGTCCCCAAGGCTAACGAACTTCCGCCTCCTCAAGGCTCAACCGTAACGGCAGATACAAAAGGCATCCATTCCCATCGGCTATTTGAAACCACTGATTCAGATGAGCAGCGTGCTCTCTCTATCGAGGACAGAAAATTTATCGAAATGATGGACAGGGATTTCGCCCGAAACGAAACCAACAGCTGGGTCGCACCACTTCCATTCCGCACCCCGAGATGCAAGCTTCCAAACAACAGACAGCAAGCTCTCTCTCGCCTGTTTTCATTACGCAGAACGTTGCTAAGGAACCCGGAGACGAGGGAGCGTTTTACGAAGTTCATGGAGGAATTGTTTGTGAGCGGACACGCCGAGGAAGCTCCCCCACTTTGTGAGAACGACGAGCGCTGGTACTTGCCGATATTCGGTGTGTGCCACCCACAAAAGCCCGATCAGATAAGGGTAGTTTTTGATTCAAGCGCTCAGCACGAAGGGGTCTCTCTAAACAGCGCCCTACTGACTGGTCCTGACATGACAAACAATCTTGTCGGAATCTTGGTGCGCTTCCGGGAAGAACCGGTGGGAGTAATGGCAGATGTCCAACAAATGTTTTACAGTTTCACGGTTCGAGAGGACCATCGAGACTTCCTGAGGTTTCTCTGGTTCAGAGACAACGACTTGAACAGAGAGATAATTGAGTGCCGAATGAAAGTACATGTTTTCGGCAACAGCCCATCGCCCGCCGTAGCTACCTATGGGCTTCGACGAACAGCTCGAGAGGCTGTTCAGCAGTTCGGAGAGGACGCAAAGAAGTTTGTCGAAAGAGACTTCTACGTGGACGATGCCCTGAAGTCGTTTCCAACCGAAGAGGATGCCATTGGCCTGTTAAAGACGACGCAACAAATGCTTGCATCTGCTAACATTCGGCTGCACAAAATAGCCTCAAACAGGCAAAACGTTTTGCTTGCGTTCCCATCCGAGGACCACGCGAAAGGTTTGCAAAACCTCGACTTCAGCGCTGACCCATTGCCCACACAGAGAAGCCTTGGCTTGCTTTGGGACGTACGCGACGACAGCTTCGTTTTCCGGGCCCCACTTCAGGACAAGCCATATACTCGGAGAGGTGTATTATCGACGATCAATAGCCTATACGACCCGCTGGGTTTTGTAGCTCCAGTCACGGTGCAAGGAAAACATCTGCTTCGCGAGCTGACTGCAGAAGGCTACGACTGGGACACTCTTCTCTCAGAGGACAAGCGACGACAGTGGGATGACTGGAAAACCTCGCTTCACGCATTACATGATCTCCGAATCGCACGATCGTATGCACCAATGTCGCTATGCAGGGCCCGATGCAAAGAACTTCACGTGTTCTCGGACGCGTCCACGAAAGCCGTAGCAGCAGTAGCATATCTGCGTGTGATCGACGTAGACGGGGGCAAACACATTGGATTTGTTATGGGAAAGGCGAAACTGACCCCTCAGCCAGAACACACCATACCAAGGCTTGAGTTGTGTGCAGCGGTGCTTGCGGTTGAAATGACTGATTTCATCCAACGAGAGTTAGACTTTCGGCCCGACTCGGTTGTATTCTACACAGACAGCAAGGTGGTTTTGGGATATATTTTCAACGAGACCAGGCGGTTCCACGTGTACGTAGCCAACAGAGTCCAGCGCATTCGCAAGAGCACGCGACCGGAGCAGTGGAAGTACGTCCGCACGGACGAAAATCCGGCAGACCACGCCACGAGAATGGTGCCAGCGACGCGGCTCAAGGGCACGAACTGGTTCACGGCACCAGACTTCCTTTCGCGGCATGAGACAGATCCCGCAACACAGGATTTCGTCCTCGTGGATCCTGATCATGACAAAGAACTGAGGCCCGAGGCCAGCACGTTTGTTACCAAGGTGAACGTAAACGAACGACTCGGATCCAACCGCTTCAATAGGTTTTCAAGCTGGCAATCACTACTACGCGCTGTCGCCAGTCTGATCCGCGTAGTACGGCAGCGGGGAAAAGAGCCTCAGCTGGAGGCAGGTGCTGTGCAGCTGCTACTGAGGGCCAAGACTGCCGCAATTGGGGCAGTGCAGCAGGATGCTTTCTCCGAGGAGATACACTGCATTCGTGAGCAAAAGTCACTTCCTAGAAATAGCCCACTCCGAAAACTCGATCCGTTTCTCGACGCACGCGGTTTGCTTCGCGTCGGCGGCCGCTTGAACAAAGGCGACTTTCCGGATGACGAAAGAAACCCCTTGATAATCCCGGGCCGGCACCATGTTGCGACACTCCTTGTGCGTCACTGCCATGAGCGTGTGCAACACCAAGGAAGACACTTTACTGAGGGCGCCATTCGGTCGGCTGGTTTCTGGCTAATCGGAGGCAAGAGGTGCATCCGTTCAGTGCTGTCGGGTTGCGTTTTATGCAAGAAGCTCAGGGGACGCTTCCAAGAGCAGAAAATGGCCGACCTTTCAAAAGACCGGCTCAGCGAGGATCCTCCCTTCACAAACGTTGGCATTGACGTATTTGGTCCGTGGACCATCGCTGCCCGCCGAACAAGAGGTGGAATAGCCAACAGCAAGCGCTGGGCAGTTATATTTACTTGCCTCAGCATTCGCGCCGTGCACATTGAAGTTATCGAATCACTCGACACGACAGCCTTCATCAATGCCCTTCGTAGGTTCTTGGCAATACGAGGACCTGTCAAGCTGATACGTTCTGACTGCGGAACAAACTTCGTCGGAGCGTGCAGGGAACTAGGAATCAACGCCAAGAGCCTCGACAGTTCAGACGTTGGCAACTTCCTTAGCGAAAACGGCTGCACGTGGGCATTCAACCCACCACATGCTTCTCATATGGGTGGAGCGTGGGAACGGATGATTGGAATCACACGCCGCATCCTTGACTCTATGCTCATTCAGAACCGGCACCATCACCTTACGCACGACATGCTTGCGACCTTCATGGCAGAAGTGTCCGCCATCATCAATGCCAGGCCCTTAGCTCCTGTATCATATGACCCCGAAGATCCCTATCTTCTCACTCCAGCAACTCTCCTGACACAAAAACAGGGGAACAACGCGCCAGCTCCTGGAAAACTGGACACAGGCAACCTATACAAGCGGCACTGGCAACAAGTGCAGGGCCTCGCTAATGGTTTTTGGAAGCGCTGGCGCTCTGCCTTCCTCTCAACTTTGCAGCAACGGCGCAAGTGGCAACAAGCAAAGCCTAACCTAAAGAAAGGCGATGTCATCTTGTTAAAAGATAGCCAGGCCGCCCGCAGCGACTGGCCTTTGGGAGTCGTGACACAAAGTTTTCCTAGCACGGATGGAAGAGTGCGAAGAATAGAGGTCAAGGCAGTTAGAAATGGAGCTGTGAAGACGTTTTGCAGACCCATCACGGAGGTTGTGCTTCTTGTGTCGCCATAAAATACAGTGACAGTGGTGTACAACGGGAGCTGACACCAGACGGGGAGTGTTCTGCGCGCAGAGCGCGCAGTGTATTGAAGCGCTGCCTGCCTTGCCCCACTGAACAGTGCGGGGCGTGTGTGTGTGCGCGTTTGTGTGTGTGAGTGTGTGTTTAGTGCTGTGTGCGACGTCGTTCTCGAACAGCGGGGTGCCTTCGGTGTCACTAATGGTTCCGGGAACTGTGGACTGACCCCTCGCCACGTGCGAGGCGACGCCGCGCGCGAAGCCACGAACCGCTCCTCCTCCTCCTCCTTGTGCCAGGGCGCGAAGAAGGCCCGGACTTCACGCCTCAGTCTGCCTTATTCAGCCCGAGAATTCGCACCGCTTTTTACGGTGTCGAGTGCTTTTCTCAACTAAACTTTGCCATTGCTTTGTATAACCCAGTGACCTAATTAAAAGTTTTGGTTTAAAGAAGTTAATTGTATTCGACCCGTTATCTGGCTGGCTAGCTACGCGACTTCTCTGATTCCGTTGGAAAAGTCACCGCGAGGCCAGCACAACGTCAAAGCGAACACATCTACAACTGGGTGTAACCCGCATCAATGACGTTAGCACACGACGTTGTAGGCCACTGTGCCAAAATAACGACAGATTCCAGGTACCACGTTCTGACCTAACTCCCGAAACCAACTTCAAAATCGTGCTGTTCTTACAACACGGTAACTTGAGTGACGTGAGGGCGAGCAGTCTATGGGAAGCACAGCAGTAACTTTAGCCACCTCCTGTGCCATTAATGACATTTAATTATAGCCACAACGGCAAGCTCTGTGTCAGTACAGGCAGAAATGAGTTCTGACTACTGGACTTCATGATTTCACTTATCAAGGACGAGCGCTTGACCTGGACGTTTGTGGCTTTGCATACCTGCCGACTTTCTGTGCGATTAATTGCGATCTCACCTGCGATAGCCGGTCAACGTGGCACTTTACCGTTTGTCACGCAGAGCAAAACAGACAATTCGCTACACTCCATAACGATTGTCCGATAAATTAGCGCGGCAGAATGACTCTTTCTTGCTCGGTGTAAAAGTAGGAGGACACTTGAGCTTTGCCTCAAAAGTAGAACGCGATAGCGTATTGCGGCCTCTTTCGCATCGACTCCTCAATGGCTAGCCCCGCTTCGCTTCTCGACAGACGCCTCCACCATGCCGCAAGGGGACGAGCCTCTGTGGGAGTAGCATTGGCCGTTGCAACTACCTTACAATGCCTACCGCAGGTACCGTTACCAAGTGCCCACAACCCCGTAATTCTTCGTTTTGAAAATCAGCGAAGTACCGATTACGCGTCCGTAAAGCTGCACGCGAACCTGGGCAGCTGCTCCCTTTGTTGCTTCTTTTGCTGATGATTATTTCAAATATATCTGAACGTTTTATAATGGGCGGGCCTTTAAACTAGAGGTGTGCGAATAGTGAAATTTCATCTCGAATCGAAGTCGAATCGAATAGTGCCGTATAGTGGCCAAAAATATCGAATATCGAAACGAATATCGAATACAAAGGCTTTTATTGAAAATTGAGAGAAAGAATAACGGTAATGTTGGGCTTCATCGTTATGAGTGCTCCTGGCCCAAAAATTTTCGGGCGCGTTCACAGCAGCGTTTTAACTGCGCGCCGGAACGATGGGAGTTTCTGAACGAGTGGTGCGGTGCGGCAGCTGCGACGGAACAGCGTGAACAAATTTTCCCATGCCAAGCCAATCACTGAGGGTCTCGCGGGCCAAAGTCGGGACGCTTTACTGTGCTTGCGGCACACGCGACCGAACTACACAAGAAGTCCGTGGCTTCGTTTCGGAAGCGAAGTTGTGAAGGGCTTGAAAGTTTTCTCGTGGGTTTTTTCACGTGCGTATATGACCTAATGTCCTTTAAAATAAACATGCGCTCTCTTTGAACCTGTATATCGGTGAAAGCGTTAACGAAAAGCCTACTGTAACGACGTTCGCGTTAGTTTTAGCCGCCCCAAGTTGCACCGTTCGCCTTTGTCGCGTTTTAGATACTCTTCATGTCGAATTATTCGAAACTTCGAATACTAGCTCTTCGATAAGCGAATCAAATTATTCGGTTAAGTATTATTCGATTCGAATTTGAAACTTGAATATTCGCACAATCCTACTTTAAACCCCTCATTCGTTGTGCGATTTACATGTCTTGTCACCTGGCGTGATTCTACGCTTCTGCTGCGCCCCATTAGATGCGTCAAAGGGCCCCTACACCACTCCGATTTCATAGACGAAAGAGTGGTTTCTTTCTCGCCTTCACTAACCTTCCTACAAGCGAAATCCCCTCCTCGCCACTTATTTCTTCATAAAGCACGTGTACAATGTGAGTACTAAGCGTTGAGCCTATCAGGATTTCGCGCTTGTCGGCTACACGATGTTATCTCCGCTTGCGCATTCGGAAACACAAAACGAAGTGAAATCAGTTGATCGCGCAAAATGGTCATGCGAGACAAGGCAGAACGGCTGGGCGACTGCATAGCAATGCAAGGTATGAGAAAATTCACTACTGATATTTCGCGTATATGGACCAACTGAGAGTGTGCACCTTAATGACGTCACGTGAATCACCCTTTTGTCGTCACGAAGTGCGGCGAAACACGAGAAACGCTAGGAGAGAATAACGCGCTTGTTTTTTGTAGTTTCATCGGCTCCTTAGGGGGCCTAATTAGCGCTGGGACACCGCAACAGGTGCCTGAAGTGGTTGCTGCACAGCTGACATTTCCAAAAGGTTTCGGTTCCACCTTACAATGTCATCGCCTGTGGCACAGTGGTTGGAGCAACGGGCTCCGGTACCAGACCCCTAGAGTTGCTCCTTTCGAGACATCTTTGTTCATTTGTTCATTTACATCCATGTCCCCGCCACTACCCTTTCCGCCCAGCAATATGTTTGTGGCTGCGCACAATCCCAACGGCTTCTGAATGACTCTGCGGACGTCTTTTCTGAGTTGATGTTCCTTTTGCCCAACAATAATAACGATACTGTGCTACATGCTTGTGCAAAGGGAAAATCAACTGTCGAAGAAAGCAATTCTCATATTATGTATAAGTGTTTCCAGTACTCAGTCGTGTTCCCAGCAGCTAGAATATTGTTTGGCGTGCCTTTTCAAGAACCAATAAAAAAATTGTAGTGGCTTAGCTCGGCTATACCAGAATATACGTAGGGTGAGATAAAGTTAAGCCGATTATTCTTAGCTCTCCTGGTTGTCTAGAATTAGCTTGATTATCATGCTTACTGCTGATTCAATGACAGACACATGGTGCACGCATTATGTGACACGTGTATATTCATTTTTTGCTCAACACCATTTCTCTATTGTCACAAAGACGGCTCAGTTGTCAGTGTAGTATCACGCTGCAGTCTCTATGGCCCCAACACATGGCGCAGCGCCGGCGTTGGGGCGATAGAGACGGCAGCGTCTCTATGGCAGCATCTCGTGCCCGGTCCCAACACCTGGCGCATCGGGACCGGGCAACGCCCGGCCCAACGCCGGCGCCAGTATGTCTGCCACGGCTATGACGTCACTTCCCTGGAATGCGCAGATCGGCGAGGCGCGCGTGGCGGCGGAGGCTCCGGTACGCCAGCTGTGCGCCGTGTGACGTCACTTCTCCTCGCGCATGCGCAGTACGGCTCTCGGACGTGCAAGCGAAACTGCTCGAGGTCGGCCATTGTAGGTAACGCCACAAAACGAAAGGAAAAAACAGCGCTCATGCGACGATGACATAGAAGGAACGATACATGATGCGCTGTCTAGACAGCGCATCGTGTGTCGTTCCTTCTCTGTCCTCGTCGTATTAGCGCAGGTTTTTTTTCCTTTGGTTAAGCAACACCAACTGGCCTAGCGTCGTCCAATGCTGCAATAAAATAATACTGAATGCAAAGCCGATGACAACTTGAGTTATTTTCTCAGGTGCTGTTGTGTGGCAAGGTCTGTAGCCTCATACTCGTCAAGATGTACTTTTGGGCTAGTTGGTTAATAATCGCAGTAGAACCGTGTTACTTAATTGTCGCTGTTCTCGTCTGGTCTGTTGTTTTCGCTGGCGCTGTTCTCTTACTCGTGCTTTGTTTTGGCACTGCGTCTACCAAAACCGTAATTACTGCAAAATCTACAGAAATATTAACGAGTAAGCATTTATGTCCTGATGAATATTGGCCGAAAACACTGTAGATATGAGTATGTCATCACTTCTGTTATAAACATCAAAAGGGAGTGGAACCATAGGCGTTGTTCTTACTCCACGCATGGAAGTCCGCTGTTCATTTTGAATGCGCTGCAACAGTCCAAACTGCCAACACCTCGTCAAATGACTCACCTGACAACCCACAGTCACAAAACATGGTACACGTGTGTAGGTACATTTTATTATCGTTCATGTAATGCGTCATTGCTGCAGCTCTGTATATTTCCATCTCAGATGCGGATGGCCGGTGAGGATAGCCGCGGTTTGTGTTCAATCTGTGACTGCTTTATGTTACAAAAACCAAAGACAAATATCTCTTGTCATTTAGGCGCTTGAAAAGTTCAGCGACATGCCATTCATTCGCACGGTATTCATTCTTAACCGCAACAATAAAGGTTATCTTCAATCTTCGTCATACTCTAGCTTCACCCACTTACCTGGCCCGTCATATATTTCCGTATCAAAGTCCGTAGTTTCCGTTTGCCTTTGTTGTCGTCGTTCTATTATTGTATATTAAACCGATTGCAATGTTAAACCATATAACCCACCAATCCGCACGACTACGAAGCTTCCATAACTACGACTTGGACGTTTCCTGGGTAGTTCATCTTACCCAAAGATGCACAAAAGCTGGTGATCACTGTTGTTCCAGTGTCACACATTGCTTCCCCTGTCGTTAAGTTTCACAGATTGTATTTTTACATTCATGTAAAATTACCCTTTATTAAAGTGTTTACGATATCTCGCATCTGATGACTGCTGCTCTCCAGTTGGAGTGAAGAAAATACAGGCTGCCGATATCAGTTAGTTAAGGTGGACATCATTCAAAGCAACTAATGACGCCCAGGGTACCAGAAGCGGCTCTTTCGGGTGACCAGGCTAGATTAGAGCTATCACGGACTTTCGTTACCTGGTGCGATAGAGACCGTTTGGGGTCGCGGCGTTTTGCGATCCCAAGTTATGCTGCCACCAGACTAATGCCGCACTCAGGATATAAGCATAATCTTCAACATATACCCAATATGACAGAACACTGGCCCAATAAGCGGCCGCTCCGTTGGCACAACACAACAAAGGTCGTATGTCGCTGCTGCAATCCAGTTGCCTGTGTGCGTACGCAATCTGTCCGAACAGCGCTAACCACTTTGCCACCGAGGCGACCCTTTCTGTCCGGATGGCGGCTTACTTTCAGCACACAGTGAAATGTCTCCTTCAGTCAACCTTCTCCATGTTGTACATGTCCCCTAGGATGCGTTCGATGGGAATATTGCCGATGGTGTCGCGGAAGAAGAGTCGTTCGACAGTGGCCGCTGACACGGCGCGCAGGCTGGGCAGGAGCAGCAGCAGCCGACCGAAGCGGGTGGGCTGTCGCGGGTGCTTGTGGCGAATATAGTCGCCCAATACGCACTGCGCCTGGTCCTGCAGCATCTCCACAGGGTGCACGTCGCAAAGGCCGATGGTCTCTGCGTGGTTAAAAAGGTACTTGATACGATAAGGAAATAACGTATTTTATTCACTTAGTTAAATGAAAAGTGAGTGCCTCGAAGCATTGAGCTGAGGAAACCTTACGCGCAAGGTTTCGTATACGCCAACTAAAGCGCCATGTTTATCGCTTGAGGAACTGCTGCCGTTCTACCATAAGATAAAATCATAAAATACAGCAAACAGAAACCAAAGCAAACCCTTATAATGAAATTTTTGGTGGACGGATCACTAGCCGGGCAAAGAAAAAACTGCAGACGATCAAGCAATAATCAATAAAAAACCAAGCAATAAGGATGAAAAAACCAGATGATGGACCACTGCGAAGTGACGGAAACGAATAGTGCAGTACATTTTATAGAATTTTACCATGACTCGTCTGGCACAATTTTGCAGTTGTGTCTGTCTGCCCTCCAGTTTTCGCCATCCTGTATGTGCGCTAAACCTGTACAGTTACTAAAACGTTACCAACTCGCCCGATTGAACACTTAGATAAATGCCTTAAAAGGGGCTGTAATATGCTGAGTCACATTTCAGCTTGTGCTTTAAAGAAAGGCTCGAGCAATGAACCAAACTGAAACAGTGCAAATGTCGTCAAGGGCCGACGTCGACTTATGTACGCAGGCATGGACCTTTTTTTTCTATGATGACTGGCGTGACAAGCAATTTATGAAATTAATGTGTACTGATTGGCTAGTTCGTGAGCCATGATATTGGTGAAGCAGTACACAAAAGACGCCCACAGACATGTAACAAGCACTGAACTTCGACCTCATTCGCACGTTCTGTGCAATAAGCAGTTGTGAAAAGAACTTTTTTGCACTGAGTGTGACACCAATTACTAAAATTCTGGTTCCTAGAAGTAAAATAAAAGCAGCCTTCTCCCGATGCTAAATGCCCCCTATTTCCGTATTTCTCGCCGCTTTGGAAGCCTATACAGCAGCGTACCACCGTTTCTACAAAGACATCGTCGTTCCGCACTCTCTGCAGAACTGGACTATTATTCGAGTTTAACTTGCCGCGTAACAGAGCTGGCGCGCGACAGCCATAGCAAGCGTTCACTTACCAGGCTTGAACAGGACGACCGCTTTAAGGCAGCTACACTCGGTGTCATCCGGTGAGAGCTGCCTCAACCGGCGCATCACGTCCTGGATATAGTGCAGTTCGGCCGCGTGCTGCGGCGACGACGGTGCGCCATCCAGGTGGTCGGACTGGTGCAGGCGCAACGAGTTGGCGGCCGTGGGAGAAGGGCCGTTGCCTCCTTTGAGGCCCGGCAACGAGGATACTATATCGGCTGCCACCGACCACTGGGCCATGTAGAGGAGGAAGAGGTCCTTCCACGACTCCTCCAGCAGGGTGACCTGCACGGGACACACGAAGTGAGTGCGCCGGGATGTAGGCAAGACGCTTGTTATATTTTTACTATGCATGTTGGGCCGTCGTATTTGTGTAAGTGTGTCAGCAATTCATGCGTTGAGAGGTTGGAGGAAAAGCACGGTAGAAACCTGGCCTAGCTGGTATACAATATTGAGATGTACACCGACTTCTTATGTTCTTCAACGGTAGGCCCTGGAAAGACTTTTTAAGCATTTCACAGCAGTAAGCAGGGAAATGCGTGCGTACGCCTGACATCCTTCAGCCTCAGTGATAAAGAAGTCAGTTTCCTTTGTGTTGCAATATCGAGTCATTAGGTTTTAGATTTCGATTTTTTCTTGCACTAAGTTTCGTGATGGCTTTTGCAGGCGCTACTGAAGTGTGAGAGGTTACTCATTTGTTTTCCTGCAACAGACATTCCGTTACTATTCCAATTTTATCACATCACCTAATATCGATTGTACTGTTGCGCAAGCTGCTCTTCACCTTAACCTCCTCAGTCCCAAGAATGCACTAATGAAAAAAGCTTTTGCAAAACCGTATCACTTGGCTTCCTACCCTTAAAAACAAATGCAGAAAAATTATGAACTCGAAAAATTGAACGGTTGTCTGAAAATGTGATGATACCCATTTGGGTACTCCTGAACTTTTGAAGTCTCTATGATTGCGTGCAACAAAAGTATCAGACCGAAGTGACTTTCAATATTATCTTCAGGGCGTCCACAGTAATGAGAAATGTACTATTGTCGTACACGCTACAACTAAGAAAAAAAGCTTTCACTTGTCACGAGCACGCAGCCGAGCGCTCAAGCAGTACGCAGCCAAGCGCTCGTGCAGTACTTAGTCATTTTCGTTCACTCATTTTCCGAAAATGACTACACACATGGCGCCACTTCTCGGGACTTAGCGAAAGCAACTCATGCTTATTTTGGCAAGACTAATTTGGACACGTGAATATCGAATTGTGGTGATCTGTAGCCTTTAAAACAACGGTTACCCAATTGGGTACCCTGGGACCGAGGAGGTTAAGGATGAGCTGATTCCCGACGTTTTAAACTCATCTTGCCTAGATGAACCTTGACCTAGTGAATTCGTCTGATATGAATCGAAGTCCGAATAGAATTCTTGCTAGAGTTGTGCGTGTAAGTGCTCCGGTGTAATGTTGCCCGAATCTGCTTCGGTTAAACGTGTGAATGACCGCTTTATCCTATAAGTAACTATTTTTCTCAGTTTTGAGAACATAAAAACCCTGTAAGAGGGAATAGAAGACAAAACCTTACGAGTCTTCATGATTGAGGGAAATGTCAGGCTCTTAGAGACAGCACTGCGACCTCTGATTTACTTCAAATGAGTTCTTCGATTTGCCAGAGCAATTACTAAATGCAAGCATTCATTCTGCCAACTTATGAGCTTTGTCTAGAGACGCGACCGCATCGTAGCCAATAATATGTCTATTTCAACACAGCAAAAATTAATCTTACTCGTTCTGCTTGGACTCATATAGAGGGTGTTTCAAGAATGTGTCCGAAGATAATCGAACACAATTTAAATGGAATGTTTGCTCGCTGACTTCATAATTACTTTTTTTATGGTGGGAGATTTCTTATGACGACTAGACAAAGCAGTTACGACAGCATTAATAAAATTAATTAACTTATTAATTAGCGGAGACAAGAAGTCGGGTCGAGTGGGAGAATTACTGTCCTTCCTGTGAACAGGCCATCGCCGCTTTGATATTTGGAAACATCGGCCTCTGGTAATCATTGCGGAGCGACGAAATTCAACCAAGTTCACCGGTGAAACCGAAACCGAAGCTCCGATAAGCGCAATTAGTGGACGACCAGAGGGATGTCGCTGTTCATGACGGCGATTGCAGGGGCGTTAGTTTTTCTGCATTTCTTAACATACGTGCGCTATACGCGCTCTAATCGTAAGCGAAACCAGCACAACCACGAAGTGAAGTCGATCGATGGTTGGTACAACGACGTTCGCTCATTCTGGACGTCTTGAAAAAGTATGGCAGCTACGCTCTTCCGAGTTTCGGCTTCGGTTTCGCCGGCGAAATCGGCCATACTTTATCACTTGTTATTAATTGCCAGCGGCTACTTTTGCGAAATCTGAAAGCGGCAAAAGACTTTTCGCAGCAAGGGCTGCAATTTTCCCATTTGAACCGACCACCTGAATACCCTCATTAAAAACTTAGTTAACTTAATTTGTTTAAATAGTGTCGTAATTGATGCCTCTACTCATCTGAAGATAACTGCCACCACAGAAAAAGTAATTATGAAGACAGCGTAAAAATACATAGTTTTCCTTATTTGTGAGAATTTGCGGACACATTTCTTGACACACCCTCTATAGCGATAAAGGGAATGTTCTGCTTACTCGCCCAGAAAGTTTATCTAACGTTTAACGAAAAATATAAGATCACTACATGAGTGAAAGTAATTTGAACTAGAATATGGTATTCATGCAAGGAGAACTGCAGCGATGGCAACATCGTCGGGCATCTGCTTCCAATGCGGTTGGGACAGGGCTCGATTCCCAATACTGATCGAAAACACAACGTTGTTTTCTAAGGGGTAGAGGAGTACACCGACCTGTCGCTCGGGCGTTTATGAGTACTCATCTCGAAAGGGGGCCGCATAAGGTTCTGTAAAGGCCCCTGATCACACCTTAACCTACCACAGCCTTGGTGAAATAGTCCAGCATCTGCCGCTGCTGTGGGAGCCAGAGAGTTGCTGCCTCTGGGAATCTACCGGCAAATAAGTACAAGCGCACTTCCGGCCAGCTGCTCCCAAAAAAGAAGTACATAGTTGTTTGGTAGGGCAACCACCCTGTGCGAAATGGGTGTCATGGGACCGCCACACTTAAAAACATATGGCCATCCTCTTTATTTGTATGCATCCATATTACGGTATCCTACAGGGATTGTGGAAATTTTGCAGTTTTTATAAACGCCTCGCCAAAGGCTTTGCGATTTCTTCGATAGATACCCAAGCACTGGCAGACATCCTGAAGACTTGCGCAAAGAGGATAGCAATGATCGCTATTGAAGAAAAAACCCAAGCAGCAATTGAAATAACGAACCATTCATATAAGAAAATTATTTTATACACGAAGACCACTTCCTTTTGGGTGTAAATAGATCACTTGTAGCAACAGAAAGCGTTCTTGAAGGTGCTGATTTGCTTAGTGGTACGCACCTGGTCACTCTGGACAGCGTCTGAAACGTGGCAGACATTTCACCCAGCGGATGACCATGAAGAGTAGCCTTGCCGTGACTTCTTGCACAGACCCTCCTCCCCCAGTGTTGCCCCAGGGGCACGGCTGCGTCGCCCCGGAGCCCTGCAGTCGCTGGCGGAGAGCGGCCTCCTCAAGCGACCCGAAAGGATGTGTGCTGGATGAAGTAATGAGAAGGCGGACAGGCCACCTTCGGCCCCGAGCTTGGCCGAGAGCCCGGACGGTGGCCCGCCGCCGAAACTGTTGTTCATCGCTGTTCCTCCACCACCTCCACCTCCCCCCATCCTGCACACGTTGAGAAATGTGGGGGTTTGCTGTATTGGTCTGCAACATATCTCATAAATAGGCATCGTTCTTTTTACGACGAAGCTGGTTGTGGCTAGGATCTGGCGAGGCACGTCCGCGAGCAAAAAGCGCGTGGAACAACAATTTTCGGAGAACCGATTCAGTAGACTAATCCATGGTTTTCGAGTCGCAAAAACGGACATGGCGTAAAGCAAAACATAAAGGTGTGTGATTTCGACGACATGGCTGGCTGACGTGAACAACTTTGCCTCAAGACAAGATCACTTGCTAAAGAAACAACGCCAAGCCACTTTTGCACTTGTACACCGGGATCTTTGAGTGCATGGCACTTAATTCACTCAATACAGTAAATAATGATAATATTTAAATTACTTATAGCAGTATTCACTATACCAGAACCACCATAGCCACAGCTGCGCTGGCTACCATCTTCACAGCAGTGGAAGCGCTCTGGATTTTATTTCTGCGGAGCCCCTCGACATGTTGTTGAGTTACAAACCAGAAGAACATATCGATTAGACGCGAAGAGCAAGTATTCCGCAGGAGAGAAGGCGTTTTGAGCTGTATTGTCACGAACAGGCGCATTGCACAAGGCGACTTATCTCCTCATTTCAGGAAACCACGCCCCTGATCAGTTTCAGTATTTGCGCACTTCGAAAAGACTTTTACGAGGAAAGGAGGCAGCACGTGCCAGTATCTGATACGTATTTACTCACAGAATAGCGCCTCTTCATCGTCCACCTAATGTCGTGCCTACTTCGATTGCATATCGCATATCGTACGCTTTGACTTGGTGCATCGACTCCCTATGTAGCAGACAACAGTGGAACTAACTCAACATTGAAGTGTAAAATGTTCGCAGTCACGCTGCAGAGGTACACAATGCGATAAATCGGTAGTAGATTAGAAATGTTATTCTTTTATGGAGCGTTCATCAGCCATTGTCCTCGAAAAATAATATAACACCGATATAATGGATCAAGCTTTGGTTTTTGTTGCGGCAGAACTGCCATTATTTCTTACCTGACGCTGTTCCAGATAAGCTCCTGGGAGCGTTCCGCGTTGAGCAGCATCTGAAGCAGACCTGCGGAGCCGATGAAACCGTCCTTGGGGAACAATGGCGAAGAGGGTGGCGCGCCGTCGCCAACCGGAGAAGAGGACAGGGCCGCGGCCATGGCGGCTGCCGAAGGGTCGAAGTGGCCCGACATCGGCGGCTGCGCGGGAGGCGGCGGCGGCTTACCCGCCGGAAATGACAAGCCCGACAGCAACAGGCCACCGCCACGGCTGCCCGAGTGCGGCACCTTGGGTCCGTGTCCTGTGGGGTCTCCGCCAGCCTCCTTGATCTTGGGTTTCCTGGGCCCACGCTCGTGTTGTACTGCTGAAGAGAAGGGTGGCGCGCATGCGTTGAGCTGACGGAGCGCTTCAAAATCAGCACTCAGTATAGATGTTTTCGTTCCTTAAGTTACTGGCAAACTTTTAAATATAAATAATTATATTAATTAAAAATTTGGAGGCTATTCTATTCCTTGGCTTAGGTGTCTGGAGTTAGCACTCGCACGTCGGTGTTCGTGTGCTCTGGTGCATTCCTTGCTGTTAGTTTGTGTTTCGCGCGCTCCAGAAGCGAATCTTAGAGGCCACGTGGCGTGGTTGATGATTGCTCTGCCAGGGGCCGCCACAATCCCAGCTGCTCACAAGAAAACCGTCTGTCATTTCACTGAACTCATTCTGTTAATTTTCATTAACTATCCTGAGAATAAATAGCCCTTATCTGAAGTGAATTTATGCTCCTATATGATATGTATCCAATACAACTCTTAACTTGAATCAGAACCGTAGATATTGTACTGGTTTGGTTTCTGAAACAAATTATCTGAATATTCGGAAAACCGGAAATGAGTCTTCGACCCGAAGCGCTTGGAAGAGAAACAAGACTTTCATTGAGTACTAGTGCCAATAATAAATAAACAGTGGGTTTTATATGAAGAATTAAATAAATGCGTACGGAATGATCGGACCACTAGCCTGCGCGATGCGTATTCAAATGAGGGTTTCTTAGACCCCTCAAGTATTTTTTCCTGCTCAGTGCTTCATTTGACAGTAGGTGAATTCCTTGTAACGCGAAACTACTTTTACTTATTGTGGCATGTTCAGTGCGACGATGTCCGGGAAGGCAATCTGAGGCGGCAAAAATATATGTTAAAATTTCCTTCTTTTTTTGTCGTAAGCTGGCTACAGAGTAAGGCTTTATTATTCGGTCAGAGAATAGACACTCAGTTTGTAGTACGCCTAGAGCCGGTCTTGGCCTCCCGTCTTGGCCGTAGTGCTCTCACCCGCTCTTTGCTATCGTAATGGAACAGGTGAATCAACAACAAGTTCGCGCCGGTAATCGATGTAAAGCCTGACACCACAGCATGAAGTACTAAAGTGCTCGTAAACACGACCATCAAACGTAAAATTACAAACACTAGCAGTAACCCACGCGCTTATTATGTCATGTACTGCAATTGTCTGTAAGGCTAAACAAGGATATCTGCATCACATTTTTTGTATAACCATGAAACAACGAGGTTTCTTATGTACTACAGGATTTCATTTTCAGACCCCCGTGGATAAGATAATATGGGTCATGTGCAAAAGAAACACCGGTATCTTTGAGCGTGTGTCTCTTTATTCGCTCAGTATATTCAATAATGATAATATAGCAATATACCATAGCAATATTCACTGCATACCAGACGCACATCAGTCACAGCTTCACTCGCTTCCATCTTCACCGTAGTGGAATTGCCCTTATTTTTTTTGTTCATCATATATATACGTGCAAGAACACGATATCTTGCTTTCTGGTATACCTGGTAGGTTTCACAGCAGGATATTTAGCTTGAAAAGGCATCAAGCTAAATGCTTTAAAGCATACAGGTCTACCTTCAAGTGCCCACTGAAAAGTAATTTCGAAGAATTTTGAGCACGTGAGTTTAACTAACAGACCATCACAAAATCGACAACGTGGGGTCCACTTCAAAAGAGAAATTAGAAAAGAGTAAGGCGAATAAGCAATTACAAAGAATCAATGCACACAATCCTACAGCGGGAATCGACTTTGTCAGATTCACAAAGTTCTTTTACGTGTATTTTAGAAAATTGAAATATGTAAAGTGGGTAAATAAATTGTCTACCACAATTATTTCAAGTGGGCTATTCTGCGCACCCGCATGTGCTGTAAACGACACATCCATGTGATGCCCACATTTGATTCTTCATGTGGCCGTATTTGGAGAGCACGCCAGTCCTTGATCCCGGAAGAGCACATTTTTTTCTCCTACTGCAGTATATTTCATCGTTGACAAAGGTATAGAGCCTACTGAAAAACGTTTGGTAAATAATGGGACGTAATGACTACGTCTTTAACATACACATAATCATTCCATTTTAACGTGTATACCTTGAAGCACGGCTGGCTAGTGTTTTGTTGTATTCTGCCCTTATCGCTATCTAGTAGCCGTGTTTAGAAAATGAAGCCGCAATCGTGTGGTCATCCACAGAAATATCATGGCCCTCAACACTTACCTGCACCCCTACCCAGCTTATCTCCCAACTTTTAATCCAACACAGATGAACCGATGATATGTTTTCCACGAAAGAAGCATATTTTTCAACAAAAACGAATCATCTTGACGTATGATGACGCTGTTCTTTCAGCTTGTTTGTTTGCTTGGTTTTTGTTTGTTTCTTCAGTACAGAAAGAGAAAAAAGAAGTCGTAAACTGAATTCGCGTTTGTTTCACCTTGTTGAAGAGTTCAGGCTTTCGTATGTGCATGAACACAGGAGACCATTAACTTCGTACCTGTTGTACCTTCTTACCTAGCTTGCAAGATAGCTCCAAGTTTAACTTTGGGCTAACATCCCATCGTGCAGAGCAGGAACAACTATATCGAATATGTACTTGAGCGGACACACCTCATAGAGAATGCAATGGGGCCACTGCTGTTTGAAACTGTCTAATGATTCAAATCATCCATGTATCACGCCCTACACCGACGTGCAGTGTCAGCAATACAAAGGCTTCCAGTAAGTCTCAATGTGTCCGTTAATCCGACTTCGAAATTCTGCGAGGGAAAACATTTATAACAGCAGCGTCGTTCAGCCCCTGGACACGGTAGACACGCCAACTGCAGCCGTGAAACATTGCTTAGGCGTTTACATAAAGCGCGCTCACAATAAATTCGTAGCTAAAGCACGTTCCGGCTGCGGGGCACTTAAAAAAAAGCTCGTCGAGTGGTTATTTCGGCCGATATACAGTTAAGCCCGCGGACGCAATGTCATGACACGGCGCCGTTAGCTCGTTCAACAACTCAAGCGCTCGGGAAGCGACGAGCGGCGAAATGCCGAGCTGTGTTTGACCTAGACTTAGCGTGAGATCTCGGCTCCGTCGACAGCGAGCGACGGCTGGCTTGGGCAATTTCGAGGGCACACGGGAGCCATGGCAACGCGGCTTGCCGAAATGGAAATGCCTTTGCAAATCCTGCGATATACGCTGTCGGCCGCCGCCAGGACGTAGTCGACATCGCGAAATGCCCCGTCGCGAGCAAGCCCGCACCGACTCCCATTATATGCAAGTGCTTAGTGCCGCCAGCTAGCCCGGCTGGACTTCAGGAGTTTTACTAGTTTTACTAGTCATGAGGAAAGGAAATGTTTACACTGTAGAGATTGCTGGCCGCATTTGGTGCGGGCCTTGTTTTGATTGGCGATTACAATCATTATTGACTTGGTATTGCGTTCAGAAGACAAAGTGTAACACAACGTATATGGTTGTTGATTCATTTTTGTATTGGGACATCTAACTTTAGTTTATTTCTAGAAGTTACTAAAATAGATGGAAACATTAAACGAACATTTCTGGCTTGTGAGCGGTGAATCTCAACATTGCAGCCAAATATTATGAGTTAGTGATTTTCCCACAGTAGAACATTTCCTATACTGCTGAGGTGCCGACCTCCTACCCAATAAGTTTTCTGGGGATCAAAATATCATCACGCAAAGGGATTAAAAGAAACACCGTTCCTACAGTGAGCTCCTATATGTAGAAATGAAAACATGCCTGTACAGCCATGACTGAACATCAATGCCTTGCTGCGGGTGCTGCTATTCATGGAGTAACTTAAAACAAGTTTTGGTGGGACCTGCCGATATCCTTACCTATGAATTGCTCTGACGGCAGCGGTGACTATTTTCGATTAACATCCTTTCAGCATAAATGTTCCTCGGCCGATGAGGTAATGCATTACTGCCGCGAGCAGCTCTGGAATTCTCAAAACTGTCTTTACAACATATGACAATGTATCCGTGCATTATTACGTCAATATTGTTGTCTATTGATGCATGTGCTTATTTACCTATTAATTCTTTTCTTTGGATCGACAGGGTGATTGAATACATTGGATTGACGGGGTGATCTGTCTTAACTGCAGAAAGCCGAGAGTGCAGTTTCGTTGATGAGAGACGGCCACAACGCTCTTTGCGTCTTCTTACGTCCGTGAAAGGTTTATGTGTAAATGCGCTGTCTTGTGCCGGTAGAGCAATAACCATGCGTATGCAGCGTACAATTACAATTTCCAAGAGCACAGCCACTGAGGCAAATTCTAGGATCTTCCTCCAGGCACCATAGGTGGAACATTTTATTATAACGAAGGAGAGTACGCGATGAAGAAAAGATAGCTACCAACTTATGGTGCTATACGAATTCTCCTCCCCGTAACATGAGCAGCAGTAACCAACAATAGCATCAGTGAAATACAATGGCGATGAACCAAGCTTTTCAAGAAGATAAAGGCGACTTCTCATGAAATCCGGTACCCAACGCTTTACAGCAGAGTTTTCAGAAGACCAAAGGCAAACCTAACATGGAAATAACTAGTGCCCTTGCACTCAATAATATGCGCATTAATAACTGCGGAATACCTATACACTGTGCACAAGCACCCAATAAAACGACAGAATAATATCTCTGACCAAGTGTACTGAGAAGGGAAGTGAATTGTTACTAAATGCATAATAACTATTAATGATTACTAACGAGGGTTTAACGCGCATAAACCACTATGGTTACGAGGTACGCCGTGGTCGTTGACTCCGGATTAATTTAAACTATAGTATACCTGGAGTTCTTTCAGTATGCACCTAAACATAAGCATACGGGTGTTCTTTTCATTTGGTCCCATTTAATGGGGCTGCCGTGGCCGGGAATGGAACCCACACGCTCGAATTTATCATGTTACTTAATCCAGCCTTCGAGGACTAAACAAGTCCATTCTTCAAGAGCAGCTTACCTTAGTGGAAACATCTTAACGCTCATGGACCCGTCGCAGTGGTCTAGTGGTTATGGCGCTCGACTAGTGACCCGAATGTCGCAGGATCGAATCCCTGGCGCGGCGGCTGCATTTCGATGGAGGCGAAATGCTGGAGGCCAGTGTACTTAGATTTAGGTGCACGTTGAAGAAGCTCAGGTTGATTTTGTTGAATTAACTTTATTCTGGTGTGGAGAACACGGTGGTCGAACTTTCCGGAGCCCTCAACAACGGCGCCCCCTGATAATCATATCGTGGTTTTTTGGACGTAAAAAACTAATAATTGTTGATTAGCGATCATGGAATTGTCTTTTTGAAGAAGCTCTGCGCGACTTCACCTACGTATTTCGTTATATCTGTCCGTTCATTATGAGAACATGAGCGTAAATGAAGCGAATTTTTCCTGTATCCGAACTTGTCAGTGAGCGTGGCCGTATTTAACACACGCATGCACCGATAATGCGGACCGCAACTGAGAGAATCTTTACTTCTTTCGTGGCGTTTTTCATTGCGACGACCGCCCACAATCTGAACGTCATGTAGTATAGTGCATGTTTCTGCTTGACACGACGTTTAGAGCAAAATCAAGAGGCATAATCTAATCATAAGCAAATCATTTCGGCACATTTCTTTTATTGCTGATATCAATATGAATCATTTCCCTTTTTTTTTCGGTGACCCTGTGGTTCGAATACTTTACGCCCCGGTTGCCTACTAAGCATACGTGCGCTCCCCGACAGTCGATATGCTATCACAAGAGTGAAGAGCGATATATTGAGGCGCCATTCCTTCTCCGCACACAAAATTTAAATAAAGAAGCAAAGAAAAAGATAAAGAAGCCGGATGGATCAGACGGGAAAGTTCTGTGGAACGTCGCCACTGAGGAAAGTGAGGAAGGGCGCTTAAGGAAAAAAGAAGGGGAACACAGGGACGTGCGAAAACATGGAAGGAAGAAAGTCTCGGCAACGCGCGTGCTCGATGGCGACGTCGTCGGAGTGAAAAAGCGAGCTTTCTGCAGCCGGGCGTCTTTGTTTGACTTGGGCTTAAGCGCGCGGGGGCCGTTCTCGAGAGCAACGAAGACAGCGGGAAGCGAGGCTTCTCGCCTCAGCCAGGAAACCATGGCAACGGCACTTAGTGCCCCAAAGCCGCCGCCCGTGACCCGACGTCCCCACGCTCGCGCGAGAAAGCCTCGACGGCGACGTGGCCGTTCCTTCGGCGTCGCCGCTGACGCTTGTGTCAACAAGTGCGAGCGCGTTTTTGGGGAGCAGGCTTTGGGCGCTCGCGCTGCCGGCGCCAAGAGGTGAGGAATGGAGGAGGTTAAGAAGAGACGGGAGTAGGGAAGAAGGGCAGCGTGCTCCCTCGAAAGGAAAATCCCTCTGTCTACGTGTGCTCCTGCACGGCAAAGTTAAGCTGCGTGCTTCGAAGTGAGACGCGTGCTCGTGCTTGAAGCGAGATACTGAGAGCCAGACTATAATAGCGATGGCACGAAGGATAATAAAGTTGGATATTAAGGAAAATATTGGAAGAGCGGTATTAATATTATGAATTTGAGATTGGGGAACACGAGAATGTTGATCTCGGCGTCCAAGTTTGTCGCCCTATGCAATTCGCACTTTGGCGTATCTAATAACTTCATCGCAAAACTTCAGACCTTCTGAAAACCGACGTCGAAGAGAAAAGCATGATAGACACTGAACTTATCCTGGTATCTTCATACAAAAATACAGGTGATTTTACAGACTGATACCGGTTGTTTAAGTGAAGATTATGTACGTATGTTCTATCTAGAGTTACGCCACACGTGCCCAAAGAGCAGAGCATGGTCGGGAATTATGTATAAACTGTTGCAGTGGTAGCTAAAGTTAGGAAAGAAATTGTACTAGTGTGGCAACTTATGAAACAAATACTGTTACACACACCGCTAAACAAGTCACATATGTTTGCGTTAACCTGAAATATATGTTGCAAGTACAGCGTCACATTGCTGACATTATCGTATATACGTGACCGTGTCAACTGTTGCTGTAGATGAAACCACACGTATGTACGCATGTACACCTTCTAATCCGAATTGATCACTGTGGCAATAATATTCATAAGACATACAAACACAATGCCAGGGACCACACCACACAACACAAAAATGGTGGCAATGTGTTCAGTTGCGTATTAGTTATCCTTAGCTTTTGCACAAGCTAGGCATAAGTTATTCCGCATTCGTTTATACAGACAGGAGTTTTTCAGGGGTACGAAAAATGTAGTTTCTTTATTACAGCGAAGTTGTCTATGGTTCGGATCCGGGATTTTATCTGTTTACAAACTCCTAGTGCCCTCTATTGATCAGTGGAAGAACTAATGTGCATTGAAGGATTCGAAGCAATAAAGTGGAATCTCTGCATCCCGGTAACCAGTGGGGAAGAAACTACTGCACTAGAGAGAGAATTAAACTTTATTTTAGGACCAAAGCGTGCGTTCTCCTCGTCCAGAGCTGGGTGCCTTCCTTATTCCACGTAACCTTCTCTTCCAGCCGAAGTCCGGGCCCTATAGACAACCGAAGCTGGTTCTCGGTGTTCAGTGACGTCATCAGCGCCTCCCGCTGGTTTTCCGGATTTGATTGTGCGCCCTGTTTGTCTGCGGGCGTGATACTTGGATTATCCTGGCATCCTCATGTCATGTGGTACAGTGTGCTCGCAGTCTCCGAGTAGTAGGTGCAGTTCCTGCTGAAGTTTCCGGGATGCATTACGTGGAGTAGTGTGCGTGCGGACAGGTGTCTGCCTGGAGCCTTCTCCAAGTCACAGCATGGTCGCTAGTCAGGCTTTTGTGAGCAGGTGGATAGAGGCGTCGCTGCTTCCTGTAGTTCTCGAGTATTTTTTAGTATTATCTGGGTATTCGCTCCTCTGCGCTTCCGGACTCTGAATATCGCTGTGGTGTAGCCCTATGCCTGTGCTTTCAAGAAGTGTCATGCGCCGCTTAGTTCCCCGCTATGGAATCATGCCTTGGTGCACAAAGGAGGCTTGCGTCTTCAAAGTCGCACTTGAGAATAACTTGAAGGGCTGATCTTCTGAATGGTTTCTGTAATAATCTCCGACACGGCTGTTGTGAAACTGTCACAATGGGGACTGACGAAGCGACTGCTAGCGTAATGCCCAGTTCCTCTTTGGTGATTGCATGATACGCATTTACTAATTCGGCAGCGAGCTCTTAAACTGATTCATCTACCACGTTGGCTCCATATTTGTATACTACTCGGTATTTAATAAATTCGTGTATCTCACGCTCTCATTGTTGCTAGAGCTCTCTAACCTTAGCTGTAACAATTGTTCATGTGCTTTCCTTGTTTCCTTGTCATGCTCCAGGTGCATGTTCCAAGGTATTTTCCCCGGGAAATCAAGGATAATGCATTAGAATGAAAAATTTTTGTTAAATATGCTGAGGTTTGAATTCCAGTACCCCCGCTCAGAAGGTAAAGGTCCTAACCTCTAGAATAGGCGCTTTTTTAACACGAAAATGTTCTATGCCGGAGCCCACGAAGATTTGCACGCGAACAGCTGATGAGATGGGTTTTGCTGACGCGGATGAGCTGGGAGTCGAACCGACAACCCCGTAGTCTGCGACGGTACCTGCCGAGTGCTCTACCCACTAAGCTACCACCACGTTTTTTTTTATTTTATAGCGTTTAAAATGCGTATTAAAGTACACATAAAAAGACATAAATATTATGTTTCGAAGATACATTGTCATATTTTCGGAGACAAGGCTTAGCAGGAATGGCTAAACAAACACAGCTGATCTCACTATAGATACAAAGCATACCTGACGCTTTTTCCCCAGCGTGGGCTGAGACAGAGCGATAGCCTATTTCACTATTTATTTATTGCTGTGAGCAGAGTTGGCAAGTATAAAGGGCGAGTTCGGATCGAAGCGGGTGATCACGTCTCAAAGAGTGCTGCCATGATAGCTTGCAACTCCATGTACTGGCGGTTGCTAATACAACAATTAAAGGCATACGCCATAAATACGAAGTAGATTAAACATATCACTTATCGCTGTGGCGTAGTACGTATCAAAGAAAAGCAAATGTCTCAACGTTATCAACTTTGAGGCGACTACATGTAGAACTATCTTTTGCAGTGCAAGCATGTGACTTCCTTACGCCCTGCTGAAACCAGCTTCTGTGGTGCGGCCACGACCGCTTAGCTGACCCAATGCGTTGGCTGGGGCAACTAACTGGTTGGGGGAAGGCTAGTTACGATAACGTGATCAAACATGGCAGCGCCCGTGCGCCGCTGAGGAATATAGTCTCTAGAAGATGTTGTCCGTGCTCTGGAACGGTGCCACTTGTGGCATCTTCCCCTCACACTCTCTCAGCATTCACGTGATGGCACAGCAGAGCATAGAAACAGTTGCGCGTTGCTCCTTCCACCGCGCGTTGCGCAACTGTTGCGCAACGCGGCGGCGTCCATGTCGTTGCAGCAGTCGAGTTAGTCGGATGGCTCCCAAGCGGCCCGGTGATGATTCCACGGCAAGCGGTTCGGAGAAGCACCCCAAGAATGTGTATTCCCCCGAGACTATGGCATAGTCAGTCGAATGGCCACATCTTTGGCCAACACACTTTCGAATTTACAAAGTCTCCTTCATTTTTTTAATATGGATGGATGCTATGAGCGAGGCTAATGCTTGGGCTAAGGTCACCACCTCGCGGTGTGTTAAGGCATTGACAATACTGCACTTCTCCTATTGGAAGCGCGCCGAGTGCGACGGACGAATAGCAACGGCGTGTAGCAACGAGGCGACGATCATATGCATTACCTCACTTTACCGCTTCCAGAAGGCGACACCACCCCACCGACAAGACCACTGCGAGAAGACAGTGTGAGATATAAAAGACGCGTCTGTAACGCATTCGGGGTTTAGGAGCGGCATCGGTTGTCCCGGAGGGAGAGGTCGTGGGTTCGACACCCATTGATGGAACGTTTTTCTTTGCCAGCTGATCGTGTGCTTTTTTTTCGACGTCATTTCTGTGACAGAAATACGGCACTAAAGCCTTGGTGTACCCCGGCATAAAACACAATCGTGTAAAAAAATTTTGCAGTGGCTTAGCTCGGCTATGCCAGGATAACGTAGCGTTAGCAAATGTTGAGCTGATTGTTCTTAGCTTTCCTGATTGTCTAGGATTAGCTTGATTATCATGCTTACTGCTGCTCCAATGACACACACATGGTATACATATTATGTGGCACATGTATATTTTGCCAGGCAACTACTTCGGGATCCGACGTGTTAAGCTTCTCCGCTCTTCTGCGCCGTTGAGCAGCATTCGCGCTTTCCTTCTCCATGGCTAAACCACATGGGCAAACGCCAGTCAGAGGCGCTATCAAGCGGCTCCAGCGCAGTGTCAGACGGCGACTGCGCAGCGAAGGCGAATAGCTGCGCGCACACTGGCGCTAGTACGTCTATTTCGGCTGCGAGGTCACTCCTCTGGAAAGCGCAGCCGGCGGCAGCGAGTCGCGCGCGGCAGCGGCGGAGTGCGCGGGAGGTGCCGGCTCCGATGCGCCAGCTGTGTGACATCACTGATCCTCGCGCATGCGCAGAACGGCTCTTGAGCCACGCGAAACTGGCTCGGCTAGGCCAGTGTAGCTAACGCTACAAAAATGTCTTCCCAAGCATCAACGTATGTTCAGCAGTGAAGCCAACTTTAAGGGAATGGCCGTAAGGTTGGTTTCTATAAGCTGGTTTTCCCACATAGTGTTTTGAAGGCACGAGATTGTGTTTTGGAGCGAACAATCTACGGGGCGGTGTCGTCGTCGATGTGTCGCGGTCTCGCGGTAGACTCCGCACAGTTGTTCGAACTTCGAACGTTCATGGGTACGTTCACAGTCTGGCTTTCATGCACGTGGATGGGCACATTCACAATCTGGCTTTGACACCAAACAGGCCTCCTCTGTGTAGCCCCTCCGCCGTGTGCTATAAACAGCTTCGCTAGTCATCCGCCTTCACAGAGTGGAAAGGATCCTCAATTTTTGTCGTAGCATTTGACTTTTAGGAGGTTAATATGGCTCCAGCCAAGTTTAAGAGAGCCCGACGTTTCGAGACCGATTCGGCCCCTTCCTCAGGGGTGCGGGTTTGGTCATGGAAGCTTCTCCCCGACTTGTTCCACCGCGGCTCCGGATTTCCCTTTCCCTCACGTTTCGGAGGCCGTGAACGTAAACCGAGGGCATTGTTCCCAGGGACCGGTTCACATTTGCCGGCGTGTTTTGAATGTGCCACGACTCGAGCAAGAGCCTCCTTCCCAGATTCCTTTCTGTTTCCAGAACAGAAGCGCCGTCGAAGTCGATCTTATGGTCGTGCTTTTCACAGTGCTCTGCAAGAGCGCTGCGTTGCATTTCCATCTTCCTGACGTCGTTCTTATGTTGGCGTATTCTTTCTGGGAAGCACTTGCTCTCGCCTATGTAGCTAGCACGACCATAAGATCGACTTCGACGGCGCTTCTGTTCTGGAAACAGAAAGGAATCTGGGAAGGAGGCTCTTGCTCGAGTCGTGGCACATTCAAAACACGCCGGCAAACGTGAACCGGTCCCTGGGAACAATGCCCTCGGTTTACGTTCACGGCCTCCGAAACGTGAGGGAAAGGGAAATCCGGAGCCGCGGTGGAACAAGTCGGGGAGAAGCTTCCATGACCAAACCAGTCACCCCTGAGGAAGGGGCCGAATCGGTCCCGAAACGTCGGGCTCTCTTAAACTTTGCTGGAACCATATTAACCTCCTAAATATTCCACCCAGCCAGACAGATTTCTGTCGAAATGTTTACATTTAAGCGCTTGACTTGTATTAGAGCAGTAGATGCGTGAGGCTTGACTGGAAGATACATACATCAGTGTGCGATGAAGAGACCATGCATACTTTCCGGAAAAAATATGCCGCGCTACTATTCACAGCTATCACCTTGGATTTCTTGTCCACCTGCATGGTCTGCAGCCAAGTACATCAGTTTATTGCAAATAAACCCAATATTAGAAACTCAATTGTTCTCTTGAATAAGCATTTCTTCTTTTTCTTTTCAGTCGATGGTATCGATCCTTGGAGCCCACCAAGAAACTTGCTGCACCTCACATGCTATGACAGTGCCTTTGCGATCGACCTCTAACCAAGCGACGACTCCATGTCATTACGTCACCATATGTCATGACGACGACACCAATTTAGGCAACCTGGGACGTCATGATTACGTCGCATCTTCACATTTCTTCTGACGCATGTCTGAATCTTGTATGATGTCGCCCGATTTTAGAACAATAGCTCCTCCATTTCACGTGCAAACCAAAACATCTGCTTCCGTAAATCTGACCTTCAAGCTCTGCAAAGGTCATGCCAGCGTTTCTGAGCTGCGGCGCTGACATTCCTGAGCGGCGTCAGCTTCGCAGAGATATGCTTACAAATTGCCCGCGAGATGGCCCAAAGTTGTCCCCGATGAATTTTGCACCGACATTTGTCCACTGGTTCAGCGCGTTGATCACGTGTTTCCTTTCACGCGCATCACGCGTCATCGCATTTCCGATCAAAGACATTCAGCGAAACGCAAGTGCGACGCGTTCTCAGAAAGGAACAGCTGCTCAACGTCATTCTTTCGTGCCGCCACCGCCAGAACAACTGACTGCAACCAAGTCGACAGCGCGTTTGCGCCAGAACGCCTTCGTCACCGAGCAGCGTCTGTGCCGCGCGAGACCGAGCTGTACACTCTAAGAAAAAAGGTCGGATATTCCCTAACTAAATACTAACAGTTTAGTTGTCTCAAAATACACTAGCCTCTCAGTAAGTGAAGGTAGTAAAATGCAGGTTAGTGGAGCTTGATACCTAGCTAGTGAGTGAATAGTACTAGCTCGAATGGCTAGTCCATTACTAAGTTGTTAGTAACCGCGCTAACCATATTAACGCTACTACATTTAGCCAGTTAGAGGTTTACGCCTATTTTGTTTATATGTGCGTGTGCACTACCATATCAAGATGATTCTATTACAAAAGTACCTAAAGGATTAAAAAAATGAAGTGGCATTGTCCTCGTACATTAACTAATGGCCGCTAATTACTTTATGTAATTACGATGGTAAGTACACATCACAGCAACATACATACAGGCATGAATTGATCACGAATGAGAACACACACGCAAGCGCACACACAGAATAACAAGACATTCACGTAGCCGACGTCTACTCCAGCAGCTGCTTGAAGACTATTTATGCTCCTACTTTGGGATAGCACACCGTGCACAGGTTAGCAATCATAGAATTTAAAAGAATAATTGATATTTTCTACACATTATCGTGTGCCGTTATATTTGCTTATATGCGTGCCACCACGTAGCACGAAACTTTAATTCCAAGGTAATCAATAAAATTAATGTTTGTTTAAATTTTGCTAAAGACCGTCACGACTACGGCAAAGTATACTGCGCATCTACGAAAGATCTGGCGACGTGGGTGGCTAGTAGTTACTTAGTTAAAAACACCAAGTAAACTTTCTGGTTAGTGAAGGCAGCACTTTACGACCTTTACTAACTGCTGGCTAGTAAACAGATTTCGCGAAGGTAGTAAAAATACGCTCGAAACTAGATACAAGCATTTACTAACCATTTACTAACTTTTTTTTCTAAAAGCGTAGCTCGATATACTTGCTTTAAGCGCGTTCAACCACGGAAGCTTTAACAGCAGAGCTGTTTAAGCCGAGCTTTAGTCCGTCCGTCGGGGACGACACCTCGGGGAGCAATGACATCATCTCACGTTGCCTAGCGACCCCTGGTACATCTGTGCACAGCTTCGCGCTCGCATTGCAATCTCGCTATCGCGCTCCTAGCCCTAGCGTGGCAAGGCTGGCTACTTGGCTCAAAAAAGCTGGGCGTAGCTTGCACTAGTGGCGCTAGGCTAGCGACACAACGGAGCTGATCGGCACCTAGCTGGTCTTGGCCCGAAGCTAAGCACTACTGCCTACCACCCGGCAACACTGCACTCGTCTCTGATGCGGAGCCACCTGCCGAGACTGAAGGCTGACTTAGAGTGATAGAGTGGGACTTGGCGACTCTGGGCATCGCCTCGCAACCCTCGGCAACACTTAGCGAAAACTTAGCAATGCCTACCAAACATAGTAAAACTGAGCCTAACCTCGCAACACTTAGTAATGCCTAGCAAAACATACCCAAAATGTATCAATCCAAACAAAACTCGGCAATGCATAGCAAAATTTACCAAAAAATTAGCAATCCCTAGTAATACTTAGCAAAACTTACTAAAACCTCGTAAAACTTTGCAAAACCTACCATAACCTCGCAAAACTTTGCAAAAACATAGCAAAACCTTGAAAGTCTAGGACCGCTCGACTGCTGACCCGCAGTCTGCGGGGTCGAATCCCAGCCACGGCGGCCGCATTTTCGATGATGGCGAAAATGCTTGAGGCCTGTGCGCTTAGATTTATGTGCACGTTAAAGAACACCAGGTGGTCAAAGTTTCCGAAGCCCTCCACTACGACGTCTCTCATAATCATAGCGTGGCTCCGGGGCGTTAAACACCATCAATTATTATATGGCCAGGACCAGCTAGGTGCCGATCAGCTCCACTGATTAGCCTATCTATCCTCGCGTCAGTAGTACAAGCTACGCCCAGTTTTAGAGGCGAAGCTCCTTAAAGCGGCACCCGTTCGTCCCTCGTATTGCGTAACCAGTCGTAACGCTAGTACCAGATCTTGACCTCCAAGGTGGTGCCGGTGGGAGATTTCTCCTGTGCGTTGTTGAACAATAAAAAATTCGCAGCGTGCGCGTTAACTAAAAGCCGAATTCTTCTGTCTCTCATTCCCCATTAGCAGCCATTGGCATGTTCCAGTAGGAAACGTTAGTAGAAGTAGAAGTGTAAGTGTTAGCTAAAAGCCGACTTCTTCTGTCTCTCATTCCCATCAGCAGCCATTGTTTACCTCCAAGGTAGTGCCTGGTGAGATTTCTCCTGTACGTGATTAAACAATAAAAAATTTTGTTCAAAACGCCGTTGAATGATGAAATAAACCAACGAAAGACGCCAGATGTTTTCTAAAGCGATGGTTTTCTAAACAATGAAAATTCACAGCGTACATGTAAAATTACAACAGCGTACAAGTCGTCATAACTCTCATCGAACCTTTAGTATAAACGTGCCCGATCTCACGTCGGTGATGATGTACTGGGCAGAATTCACGGAAGATTCACGGTTTACCGATGAACCTCCGCAGCTTCGCCCACTCATCATCATTCACTCCGTGGATATGCTGTGATTTTTTAGATGCGAGGCATCTTATGGCGGAATTCAAACCGGTGGGGGTGGTGTGCGGCGTGACCACTCTTTAGTGCGCGTGCGCAAACCCTCTCCAAATACCTCCTCTACACACACCCCCTCTCCCCTCTCCCTCTGCGCTCCCCTTCTCCCCCTCTCCACTCCCCCTCTGAAACGCGGGCTCGACACGGAACTTTTTTTCTTTGCCATCTGGTCATGTACATTTTTTCGACGTCATTTCCATGAAGGAAATACGTCACTGAAGTCTTGGTGGGCCCCGGCATAAAACACTTTCGTGTTCAAATAAAACTGGAACGAAATCGATGCTTCTGATTGAAGAGTTGTATTGGAAACATGTGATCTCAGAGCAAAAGTTTGCTTGAGAAGCATTACCTCTGACGATAATCAATGACAATTATTTGATTTAGTTTAGTGAAAAAGTAGACACTTCTCTTTTGACCAGCTGGGATATTTGCGGCACCTGGCAGAGCGATTCTCAAGCACGTCCTTCTTTCTACGTGGCCTCTGAGATCCGCTTCGACAGCGTCCGAAACCCAAACTTAACCCAAGGACACACGAACGACAACGTGTGGGTGGGACTACCGGACACCTAAGTTTACTATTAATGTCGCCTCTGTATTTTTCTTTAATAGCGAAGCTGTTCTCAGTCGACCCTTCGCTGTCCGCCGGTGTTCCCTCAGTGGCGGCTGTGCGGTACTGCGGAATGGTGAGCCAATGTGAGGCACACCTGGAGCGGCGAGGGTAACCGAGAGAGTGACGCGGGTGATGCACGGCGGACTTGGTGAGGCAATGGAAAGCCAATGTGAGGCGCAACTGGAGCGGCGAGGGTAACCGAGAGAGTGACGCGGGTGATGCACGGCGGATTTGGTGAGGCAATGGAAAGCCAATGTGAGGCACACCTGGAGCGGCGAGGGTAACCGAGAGAGTGACGCGGGTGATGCACGGCGGACTTGGTGAGGCAATGGAAAGCCAATGTGAGGCGCAACTGGAGCGGCGAGGGTAACCGAGAGAGTGACGCGGGTGATGCACGGCGGACTTGGTGAGGCAATGGAAAGCCAATGTGAGGCACACCTGGAGCGGCGAGGGTAACCGAGAGAGTGACGCGGGTGATGCAGGGCGGACTTGGTGAGGCAATGGAAAGCCAATGTGAGGCGCAACTGGAGCGGCGAGGGTGATGCACGCCGGAGTTGGTGAGCCAGTGGGAAGTCAATGTGAGGCACACCTGGAGCGGCGAGGGTAACCGAGAGAGTGGCGAGAATGATGCACGGCGGAGTTTGTGAGCCAATGGGAAGCCAATGTGAGGCACACCTGGAGCGGCGAGGGTAACCGTAGGTGGCGAGGGTGATACAACGGAGTTGGTGAGCCAATGGGAAGCCTTTGTGAGGCACATCTGGAGCGGCGAGGGTGATGCACGACAGAAAGCGCGTCAGAATGTAGCGTCTTCAGAAGTGGAAAGGCGTGTCAGAACGCAATTGGTTGCTACACTCTAAGCCGAAACTGGGCAAAATTGGACTAACGGCAGTCGTTAAACCAAAGGATCAACGGTTCGTCCAACAGGGTGTAAATGCGAGGCAGTGCGTGTCGTGCGCAAACGCCCGGCAAGAAGGGGACCAACGGGGGGTGTAACTGCGCGCCGATCGCCTGCTGCCGCCCTGCACTTTCCGGGCCTGTCGGCTAGCACGATCACGAGTTATATGGCTTACACGCCAGAGTGAAAGCGAAGCACTATTACAACGAATAGAAGCAGTTATGAGAGTCAAGTTCAACTCGCGCCGGCGCACACAGCGAGCGAGAGCGCTCACCCACGTTTCTTCTCTACGAGCTGCCGGACCCAAACAAGCGCAAGCCTTCGAGCCCGGACACCGCGGATAACTCGCTTCAATGTACCGAATTGGGAAGAACTACGAAGAACACTGCCAGCGCTAACAAAAGTAAGCTGTTCGTCAGAGGTTGTATTCCCGCAGAGTCAGCGGCTACAACTACGAAGCGATACGAAGTAGGCTTCGCTACGTCGTCGGCACCAAGCCGGCCGGCGGCCGGTGAGAGTTCGTTGCCGGTGCAGGTGAAAGAAACGTTGCGCAGAATTGTTTCGCAGAGAATAATGTCTTCTGGAATAAAGTACAATCCAATCTGTGTCTTTCTCTCCATGCGACAACTGTTGTCAAACATCTAGCGTGAAGGCGAGCGCCGATACGAATCAACGTGCGGCCGGCGGTGTACAGCGAGCGACTTACGAGCACGGTGAAAGAACCGTGCCTGCGCGCCGTGTCGTCGTTGTAGGTATACATACATCTACATCACTCTGTAAGACGCCGCCGACAGCGGACATCTATTTTTCGTTTGTATGTAAAATAACGACAACGAGAATTGCACAGGAGACGAATGTTGTGATCGCCAGCGGTCGTTTAACTCACAGCCGTGCTCCTCGTAAAGGCCTAGTGACGTTGTCGGCAAGAAGCCGGCATTGGCGGTACGCCTCACTGCTTCGCCGGCGTTCCTGCGTAAGTGCCGCTTCTATGCTTGTGTGTGAATAAGTGCATTTTACGGATTTGTGCACCAGCATTGCTAACGCCGGTTCGGCCGACACGATAGAGTACCAGCTGATAATTCGAATTCGCTGACTGAAAGGAGGGTTAAACGTCCGGCGGGTTCATATTAAAAGATCGTTGTGTTGCGGTGCTACCATTGAGCCCACGAAAGTTTACACTTACGCTGCGAATGTTTATTGTTTTATTACTTCGAACAGAAGTCTGCCACCAGCACCACATGGGAGGTCAAGATACTTTGCCTATATATAGCCGATGGTTGCTTTTCAGCTGTGTAGCGCGGGCGGTAGGTATGTGTGGTGTTTAGATTGCAATGGTTGTGTGTGGTTGTATGTCTGTGCACTGTGTCTGTGTGGTGTATGTCTGTGCCGCAAATAATGCATCATTCAATGCTGATTCAGTTGGAAATAACAAGAATTACGCCGACATAGCGAAGAACCGCCATCTTTTTTTTTTTTCTCGGTTAGTCCCGACGGTTCAACTGTTAGACCCTCGGGAGCATTCTACGAGGACCAACATTTAAACCCACTGGAGTAAGCGCTAGAGAGTAAAAGTTGAACCCCTGTAGTTACTCCTGCAGTTGGTCCAAAAATGGTTCAAAATCTGTGGCAGCCCATTTAGACCCCTGAAGGACCAATGCCATACCCCATTTTAGTCCTTTTTGGCTTAGAGTGTAGGGGTAGGCTCCAGGAGGGAGTATGAAGGCGGGTGCCGGGTCGGTGTGGCGTTCGCTATCCCAGGATGGACAAGACCATTCGCACTCGCGAGGAAGAAGCCGCTCGACGTGAGACTACCGCAGCAGTCATACACAGAAATATTTAGAAAATACTTGCGAAAGAGAGAAACGCAATAGGCTGATGAAAGGGGGCATCTGCTTCGCTTTTTCGACGGCCTTCGCGCAGTGGAGCTGGCTGCATTTTTTTAGCAGATGAGCTGTTTAGGCTCGGAGTAAGTCTGATATCATAGCAGAAAACTCGGCGGGTATGCACCACGGGAAGCGGGTATGTGCTAAGAAACATTAATAATATTATTTGATTTGCATATACAGATACACAAAGACACAAAGGAAAGAGGTATAGCGACGGCTGACAACTGCCACCTACACTCTAAGAACAAACAAGAGTCAAAAGAGGGTCACGGCCGCGGGACTCTCTTCGGGTGTCCATTTGAGCCCTTTTGGAAGGTAAATGAAGAGAAAGAGAGTTAGCATTTCGGCTGGAGTCACGGGACTCTCCTGAAGCGCGTTTCGATTGGCATCCGTGATGAAGGCGCCGTCGTATACGCCATACGTATCGCGCGTTTGCCGTTCGGCGCCTTTCTGGCGCGGTGGCTCGCCGACGGAGTCAGGCGGGCTGGCGCCACCTGGCGCCGCGCCTCGGCCTCCTCTATCAGTCTGCTCGGTCTCTTGGAATACGTTGCGCCGGTAGTGCGGGTTGCGTCAGTTGCCTGTCGTGCAGTTTTGTGTTCTAACAAAAATGCGTATCTTCGGTGGCGTTGACGCCAGGCTCCGTGCTCGAAGTCACGCTTGGAGGACGGAATATTCATGGAGCTGCGGACACGGACAACGTGCGCCAGTTAACGGTGAGTGTACGGCTTTCGTAGGTACTAATTATACAGCTTTAGCTCGGCGTCTGCAGCAGCTCTGCGGGAGTTATCTGCCAGCCATTTCCAACAGCAGCCTGCGTCCGTGGGGCTGTTCCGGATGCCAACTAAAGCTGTCAGTTAATGGGTCGACACCGTTATGCGCGTTCCAGTACAAGCTCTCATAAAATGGGCGATGCAAACAATTATCAAGGGTCATTTTTTGCTGATTGCACATTGTGTCTGCACTGCTGAAGGTGCAAGATGTCGTTTTGAGATGTGCTTTAGTCTACTTCATAAAAACATTTCCATCAACCTTGAGTGTGCAGCGTGCTTCCGCGCGTGGGAACGTGAAAAAAAAGCCCGTCTACAGAACGCTTAGACGGACTATATATTATGGCTTTCCTTCGCTTAAATACGGTAGTTTGAGGTGCAGATATAGTACGATGTTTCCAGCATGTACGCGTTAGTCACTAAGTTGGACACGCTTTGCCGGTATAAGGCGAAAAAGCTAGAGACTTTCGACGGCGCACGTTGTTGCGGCCGCCGCCATGCACTTGTTTCCTTGCTTTCTGTTTGCTGTCTTCGTGCAGCAGACGACCAGAAATTCCCGAACTCATAAGTGCACAAATAATCGCCCTATGTGGAACCGAGTCAAAAGCTTGCTGTATGTCAAGGAACAGAACATACGCAATGTGCCTGTTTGCTCGAGCAAATTCAAGCGATGAGATCTTCGATGCTTCCGTGGGCTGAACGGTGGCGACAAAATCCGCTCGTGACATTGTGGAAGAAAGTGAGCTCCGGTTGTCTGCCGTCCAGACGAAACAGTGCCATTCGTTCCATCAGCGTCAAAATATTACCAGTTAGTTATAGCGACCGCTAAGACTTCAGGTATTGTGCAGGGCACCTAGGCTATAAAAGTGGCTTCACCACAGATGATTTCCATTTAAGTGGAATCAGACACGCTTGCCACACTTTGTTGTATTCGCCCTGAATATCCTGATAAAAGACCTCATCGATGTTTCGTAAGGCTTGGTGCGTAACGCCGCCTTCGCCTGGTGCAGTGCGATCATTTGAGAGGCTGAACACTCATGGTTAAGCTCGACGAGAGTAAAGTATGCGTCCTCCATCTCACGCGGAGGACCATAGAAAATAGGTATCGAACTACTCTCACCTTTCATTCTGACCAAACACGTTCTGCAAATGCAAGAGATTATACGGAGCGGCTGACGGCTCGTACACATTAAGCATAAATTATTCTCTGGTTGGAGCACACTGCTCCGCCTCTGTAGCAACCCCCGACCCCCGAACCCTGATGAGAGTCAATTTCATCCCCCATTACCGGAGTGTAATTGCTACCGCAGTTTCAGGTAGGTGCCTTCGGAGTATTTCCTTGTTTTAAGTGCGGAGCACTTTATAGGTGCCCGGGCTGCCGTATTCTGTCGTATGCTGTCGTCGTCGCTTGGCGTAACGCAGTTAAAACCACATATAACATAGCCATCTATAGCATAGCCATCTATAGCAAGGGGGTGGGAAAGAGAAGTGAGGCTGAGGAGAACCGACGTTAGGTGAGTAGGAGGGAAAGGAGGAAGCGAAGAGGAGGAGGAAGGTAATATGCTGTCAACTTATGTCGCCGCTTAGCGTCACGCTCGCAAAACAATCTATATTCTATAGCCATTTATAGCAAGGGGGCATAAAGGGAGGTGAGCGTGAGGAGTGTTACCATGGTGAGAAGGTTGAAAAAGGGGAAGGGAGAGGGTAAATCATAGCATAGTCATGTACGGCATTAGGCAGAAAGTATTATGTCTACCGTAGCCATGTATAGCAAGGAGGCGGGAAAGATTATGAGGATGAGGAGGAGTAATTTGAGGGTGAGGAAGATGGAAAGGAGGAAGGGAGAGGGTAAAGCATGACATAGCCATGTATGACGTTAGGGAGGAAAAACTATCCAATGCATAACCATGTATAGCAAGTGAATGGGAAAGGGAAGTGAGAATGAGGAGTGATTTGAGGGTGAGGAGGATGGCAATAACGAAAGGGGAGGGTAAAGCATAGCATAGTCATGTATTGTGTTAGGCAGGCAGAACAATGTGTGGCACAGCCACCTATAGCATACCATAGCAAAGGGGTGGAAAAGGGAAGTAAAGGTGAGGAGGAAGGAAAAGACCAAGGGAGTATGCAGCCATCTCATGTCGTCGCTTGGCGTCACGCAGGCAAAACCGTGTATAACATAGCTAATTATAGCAAATGGGTGGGAAGGGGAAGAGAGGTGGGAAAGGGGGTGAGAAAGGGAAGTGGCGTCACGCAGGCAGAACTGTGTATACCATAGCCATCTATAATATGGTATAGTAAGGGTGTCGGAAAGGAAAGTGAGAGTGAGGAGGGGAGAGGATGGAGCGTAGTTTATCCGTGTATAGTACAGCAGTAAAACGGAAAAGTGAAATGATGGTGAGGAGGAGTGATGTGAGAGAGAGTATGAGGGAAATGAGGAGGGGGAGGGCACCACTGCATCGCAAATGAAGGTTTTCTTTTCCGCCATCGAGGCCTAGCAGGCTGCAGAGTTGGAACGCCAGGGACGCAGATTCTTCAGCTACGTTCGTAGGCTGTGTTCGTGGCTGTCTGCTCCGGTGTCTCGTCCCAAGCGAAGTTCAAGTTCACTTAATAATGTTTTTCCAATCAGCCCCCCAACACACGCTCCTTGAGTTCTTCTCTGAAGGACAGGCGAATCACTGCTCTGAACTTCCTACAGCTTTCACGTTGAGTGCAACTCCATAAATTTTTATACTCCGTGTTATACAGAGCTTTTATAATTATTTCGAACACAGAGCTAAAATGTCACACGGTCCCTTATGCATCGGCCTGAGACGGCTCGAAGGCGAGAGCCATCCTTTTTCCTTCTCAGTCGATTGCATTTATACCCCCCCCCCCGCCCACCTCCGATAGTTTCTTGCAACTCTTTGATGCATTTGCAGCGCTTAAGCGAAATACACAAAAAAATGTCAACCCGGAAAGAAAACGGCACAGTAGGAACGCTTTTCTGCACCTCACGTGGTTCTGCAGTGCCTCCGGGATGCGCCAACGTTTGATCAATCGACGATGTCATGTGATGTCACCAACACGTGAGGTCCCGTTATATGACTTTGTTGCGATGCCACACGCCACTCACGTAGTGCTTTTCTCCGCGTCGCAAAGAAAACCCGCTAAATATGAAGACACATGACAGAGTACTTGCGCACGGCCATCGTGCAATCGGAGGACTGGGTCACCTGCAGCGTTTTATGGCCGTTTTAACGTCTCGGCAGCGCTCGGCCAGCAGCGTGCATTCGCGCAGTCATCCAACAAAAGCTTAGATGCCAGCCGCCATCAAAACACTCTGCCATTTCCCCATGGAGACAGTAACGCTGCAAGCAAGGACCTTGTTCACTGATTGTATGCTTTAGAGCAGCACTGCAGTGCACACCTTTCTTCATATTTCGCGAGCTTTCTTTGCAACGCGAAAAAGGGACTACGGGAGACGTGTACAGGAAACACTTCATTTGGGGTGATTTCTAAAGGTATTCTAAAACTCTGCGATCCTACTGTTGGTCTTCAGCCAATAGAAATTTCGATAATGAAGCATTATAATTGAGTTAATTTAGGCTAAAATTAAAAGTAGCCTGTGTAACTATACGCGAGTGTGAACAGTATGCGATCGGTTCAATTCGCTTCTGACACGCCTCTCCTTTTTTCAAGTGTTGTCTCAAGTTACGTGGGAGAACCTGTGTGACCTTGGGGTATCGTTGTCGAATGGCGTGTCATGGCAACCGCTCACCGTCCTTGTTCATGCTGGCCTCGAAGCACCGTCTTAGCCGGCAAGCCCGACACTGATTCCGGTGGGTCTTGTCGATGGGGCACTTTCCCTTCAGCTCGCCCTGGGCCTTGCACGTGTACACCCGATTGCGGTGGATGCTGCGCTTGAAGAAGCCCGAGCAACCTGCATGGGAAGTCATATCAATCGCTACGCTTCGAATGTGAAAACAGAAATAGAAGTGCATGCAGGGTTGTCAGATACTGTCCTGCTGACCAAGTTTAATACTTATGGGATTATAGGGCGATAAATCAAGGAGATTCTTGCAGTAGGAATCCAAACGCGACGATCTGTCTATATATGGCACCCTATAAAAGGGAAAAAAGGGAACTACATTAGTGTCTTTTAATTGGCCTATACTGCGTAAAACTTGCGGCGTTCCCGAAGCACCTTTGTGGATTGCCACACTCCGACCACGAAGTTATAGGCAGGCGCTAAAAGCTTCTGGTCCAGGCACATTAATACATTTATGGAAGTGCAAGAGCAGTATGCATACACATCGCCCAGCTGCGCCCGCTCTTGTGACGCACGCGTACGCCTTAGTATAAATTAGCGGGAACTATCCAAATGGCAGCAAAGCTGAAATACCTGACGTCAGATTGGTCAAATGTGGCTAAGAAATTTATGCAAAATAGTAATATGCCCAATTTGGAGAGTTTTTAAAGCGAGCAGATATGAAAGCCTTAGGACAATGGTAGATTCGGTCTTGTTGAGGCAAACTCGGTCCAGCCCAATTTTCGGATAAGAACAGCATGCAAAATAGTGTGTTTCTTAAAACCAAACACAGAAAAATGCACACAGAGTCCCTTAGGCCTAACATGACTCGAAGGCCAAAGCCATCTAGTGTTGCTATCTGATCATCATCGTCGTCGCGGTCATCGTCTTGGTTGATACTGCTGCTGATGATGATAATTTTTCGTCAACATCATCATCATCATTATTACTTTTTATTATGAAATCATCATCGTCGTCTCGATGATGATTTTCGGCGCCATTCCTGTTGACCACTACGCCGACGTTCTATTTTCCCGTTTGATGAGGCGTATAAGGCTTTTGGCCTAATAAGTAAATATTATTGTCATAAGCTGACGTTAAGCCAACATCAGGAGCCATTGTTGACATCTGCTATTTTCTGCTTAACTATGAAGCCAAAATCAGAGGAAGTGGAAGAAGCAACTTAAAGATACACTCTTATCAAGTCCTGCTTAAATGCCGGCTATATCCAGGAAAAATGTCAGGTTTCCTGGTTATACCTAGCACTTTAAGTGGGACCTGATTAAGAGTGTAGCTGTGTGTGAGATTCTATTTTTTTATTCGAAAGGTCCATGTATGCCACTATATATGGAATATAGCATCGTTCAAATGTCTTAAGGCGGCACGGATCCGAATGGTCCAGTTTTCGATGACTTTGCCGCATAGTTCCTGCTGAATATGAGCGAAGGCCTGGGTTATGTTTACTTTAAGGGCATTGGTCGATCGCGGCTTATTGACATAGACCTGTGACTTCAGGAAAACCCACAATAAAACGCCTAGCGGGATCAAAACGCACAATCTTGGTGGCCTATTCATGTCAGCACTGCGATAGCGAACCATATACACTCGAATAGTTCATGCAGAGTGTCGATCGCGGCGTCCGCTGTGTTGCACATAGCGCCGCCCTGCTGGAAATACATGTCATCTACGTCCATATCGTTCAAGTCGGGACAAAAGAAATCGGTTGCCATCCTTCTGTACCTCTCGCCGTTCGCGGTGACGGCCTCACCAACACCGTTTTCAAAAATGTACGGACCAATGACGCCGCCGGCCCAAGATCCGTACCAAACAGAAACATTTTGTGGATGCATTTCCACCTGGTGACCCTCGAGTGGGTTGACGTCGTCCCACCTGCTTGTGAACAAGCTATTCATTCGAAAATGCGCTTCGTCGCAAAAGAAGATAAAATGGGCGAAACGCCCACAACGTTCGCACGAACAGAGTCATTTTGGTGATCAAATTTTATTATTTCGACGCGCTGCTCAATCGTGTAGCTTGCCACAGTGATTTGGCATCAGTGACCGAACAATAATACTAAACGGGCACACAGACGTCAACAAAACAACGTGGCCGCCACAGGTTGCAAACATCGACCTACCCTATAATAATTAAAAAACCCTATATACACCAAGGTATGGATTGTGTGCCCGTGAACATATACACATTCATGAGGACAGCATCATCCCACGATGAATAAACGGCTACATGCATGGTTGTCGACAATTATATTAATAGAGACACGGCCAACACTACTGATACCAGGATGTTTTTGTTTCACTCCCGCCACATATTTATCCGCGCCAAATGGTCCGCTCCATTTTTTTCTGTATAATTTTGCCCCATTGCTCGATCGACGTCACTTCCTGCCAACGCCTGCATTATATAACTGCTCAGAACTTATTCAATAGTTTTAGTACTGCTTACTCTTTTTAGACATGTGTTCAGGCGAGCAAACAACAATAGCATTAGAAGACTCAAATGAAAATGCTACACACTAAACAAAAATAACCAGAAACGGGAGTAAACTGCTTGTCCTCTAGCGCACAACCTTTCCTGGGTTTTTTTTTACACGTACCAGTCGCGGTAAAAATTTACTCTCACGCTAACCGAGTTTTTGAACGTAGGAACGGTAGTAATTATTTACCCCGCTGAGGTTTTCAGCGAGTATAGTAAGAGTAATTTTTTACTGCCTTTACAAATGTTTTTCCGGTGATTTCTGAGAGTTTTTTCGCGGTCGACAGTTTCTTTTGGCTGATGTAGTATTTATTTAATCCCCTAACTGAGTTTTCGCGGCTATTTCTGGTGGTTAAAAAAAAAAAAGGAGCGTGATTGCACCATGATACATCGAAATTCGAATTTAATCAACGTAGAAAACACAGTATCCATGACATATATAGAGATAAACACATACACAAACACATATACATACACACGCACACACGCACAACCAATGCAGAATAAAACACCACTTCAACCGACTGCTCCGCTGTACAACCGTACGCCGGCCACCCGGTATATATAGGCACCGCATCTTGACCCGCCATGTAGTGCAGGTAGGAGACTTATGTTTTGCTTGCTTTAACAATAAAGATTCACAGCGCACGCGTAAACTTTTGAGTTTGGCGGCAAGTCGCCATGAGACACACCGACCTTTTTAGTACAAACCCGCCTTATCTCACCTTTTTGATTATCCAATTATTCGCTGGCACTCCGTGTTTGCCGCACCCGCGTTATAGTGCCGACGCACAAACCCGCAAAATATATTTAAGCACACACAAACCACGGCCACTCAACAATTTTTCCATTGCGCAGCGGTGCACAAACACAGTAGCAGCACAAATCCAGGAACGCCGGCGAAGTATAGAGCAGCGCCGCGCCTGTACCGGCTCCTTACCGACGGCATCGCTAGGCCTTTTCGAGGAGCACGGCTATACGATGAAAGACAGCTGGCGATTTCCTGAGCATTCTTCGTCGTTGTTATGTTAGACACAAATTAAAAATAACAGGTGACTGCTATTCGCGTTGTCTTACGGAGCGATACACTTTACAACGAACGAGACGGCTCGCAGGCCCGGTTTTCACCGTGCTCGTACTCGCAGTCCACCGGCGGCCGCACGTTGGGTTCCGTCTGCCTCGTATCGGTGCTCGCCTTCACGCTAGATGTTTCACAGCGGCGGCCGCATGGAGCGAAAAACACAGTTTGGAATGTACACAGTTCGGACTGTTCTGTCAAGCAAAATCTATGCGACGCTGGTTTCACCTGCTCCGGCGACGCACTCACATCGGCCGCTGGCCGGCTCGGTGCCGACGACGTAGCGAAGCCTTTTTCCGATCGCTTCGAAGTTGTAGCCGGTCACCCTCTCGGAAGCAACCACGGACGATCGCACGAGCTTGACTTTGTTGCCGCTGGGAGTGTTCTTCGTAGCTCTTCGCGATTCGGCACGGAAGCGAGGTATCCGCGCCGTCCAGGCTCGAAGCCTTGCACTCGTACGCGCACGGCCGCTCGATGATAGAAGAAGCACCTCAGATCCAGCCCGCTGTGCTGCAGCCGGACGGCGACGCGAGTTGAACTTGCCATCCCCACAACCAAACATATACAGCGCAAGCTTCTTACACACGCCTGTCTCAAGGGCCACTAGACGACATATGCCAATGATTTGGGATTCGGGAAAAGCTGCAGCACGGCTTTCAAGCAGGTTTTTTTCTTCGAGCAAGTCGTTTCGTTCACAGACTGCTTTTCTTCCTCGTTGAGCTTCTGCAGCTGCAGTTCCATTACCAGCTTTGAAAAAAAAAAAAAACTGGAAGGGGCGCTCATCGGCGGACAAAAGCCGCCGAAGCGGAGGGCGCGGGGGAGCGAAGGGCGCGGGCGAGGTCACATGATAAGAAACTCTCAAATGGTGGTTAAAAATCACGTGACAGAAAACACCCCACGTAGTAAAATTGGATTATGACATCCTTTTACTACGTCCCTCAGAGGTGGTGGTAAAACTATGTCATGTGCCACTTTTACTCCAACACGAGGTAGTAATTTTAGGAGCGAGGGAGTTTTCAGAGGTAATGAGCCGCAAAAACCCCAATCTCGGCTAACTTTTGCTTACAGTGTATGTGTCATAAGAAAAAAACCTCTTTTTTGTCATTGTTCTTAACGTTATATTCTGCCAATCGCCAGTTTTAACCCTGACATTTGTTTCTCGTGCACCTTAAAAAGGACCCGTGCACATGGCACCAAAATTACAAACTCCATATGTTTGCGTTGATTATCCTGCGTACGTGGGCACTTCTGACCGAATAATAGTGGTGAACGTTGCCTTCAAGATATTTTAATTTCGTTTTAAAGTAAGCGTGAGTGCTTATCCGAGTTTTTAGTACCTCGCGACATCGCCATTAGTATGTCGCGGATAGGGATTCCTCTGTGAAGTTGAGCAAGCAAAGCGAGAATTGTCGACGTCACAGACACGTGCAGGGCGCGCACAATACTACGACTCGCGCTCCACGGGGACTACTTTTCTCCGTTTCCCTCGATCTTACGTCGGGGTATTGCGCTCTAATGTTTGGCTCACACGTTCTCAGCAGCTTCGACTACCGATCGGCAGCGTTTTCTTACCATGCATGGTGAAAAAGTGTTGCAGGTCCCCTTTCAGCCAGTGGCTTTTTGAGTACAGTAAGGAACGTTTCCGTTATTATATTTTTTTTTCGAGGGGGCATGTTCTTGAGAGTGGGTGCCTGGAAGATGCGTCTGCCACGCGTCGTACAGAAATTTTGCTAGGAGAACGTGACTGGTGCGTCACACCATAACCGATAACGCAGCACCCCCGTCGTTTCATTGTCTACCGCACGCGGGACCTCGGTTCAAAAAGAGTCCTCTCAAGATTACCAAAGCTTGAGCGCACGTGATCTTGTGGCACTCCACCACGGTGGGGCGTTATTTTGTTATGATTCAGGCTGGCGTTTTATGGTGACGCCACAATTGGTCATAATTAACGACGCTCATACGACACGTGCAGTAGTTACGAATCAGATTTGAGATTATCAGACACAAAGCTATTAATGCTTAAAGGTCGCAAACAAAGATTTGGCTGTCAGGGGCCCTTTAATGTAATTGCTGTTTCGGGCTTACAATCGTACTTTTCTGTCCATTTCTTTTATTAAGACGTGCAGGCTCTACACAAAATTTGCAAACCAATGAAATGACTCATCGCGCTTGCATGTGCACAACTGGTTGACATATATCTAATGTATGAAACGTGTTTACGAGGTTGCTTACCGTCGCAGCTGTATATTCCGTAGTGTTTCCCTGAACTCCTGTCGCCGCAGACTCTACAAGGAATGTCCAGGAGGCGATCCCCTGCGGTGCCAGCGACGGTAAAAGAAACAAGAACTGTCAGTACAGTCGCAGATAATTGCTGCATATATAAATAGGCCTATACTGTTCTCGGTCAATTGTACAGTCCCTTCAGGTTTTATTGTACCGAGCTGCAGAGCTTGTAAAAAGACTGCACGTAATTTTTTGAACTTGATACATTCAGCACCTGCGCTGTGCTTGATATTCTCTGTCTTCCTATGTGTATTACGTAATCAGTTCCTGTTTTATGTTGTACTGATTCATTGAAGTACTTGTACAATGACTTCTTGCTCATTTCTAATAGCATCGTTACCCTTTTGATTCAACTGTTATGCAACGAGAAACGAAGTGCCCCGCCCCGGGCTTTCCATGCATAGTCGTATTCCTTTATGCATATCACAGGGAGCGGCCGGGGCCAGCCGCCTTCCTAATCACCTAAGGGGGGCACTCGATACCTGTATTCTCTCGGGCCTGTCCCGTCATTGCTTAAAGGGCAGGGTTTTGGCCACGCAGGTTTTTGACGATAATGACAGCCGAAGGCCCTGATATTGCATTTCAAGGACAATGTATTTCCCATCTTTACTCCCGGAAAACCAGGGACCGTAGGCAGGCTATTGTGAGGAGCCCATCATCACTTCATTTTAATTTTTTATTCATTGTGGAGCATTATCGGGGTATTTTCGACTGAACGGGGGGGGGGGGGGGAGTGTTCCGCTGAAACTTTGCGTATACACGCCGGCCATAGCGGGGACCGCGGAATAATTCTATCCACGTAGGTTTTGTTATACAAGCGCGCAAAATTAGATCGCTTCCTACGGTGCTGCCATCTATACGTCACCCTTCGACTATACACAGACAACTAGAGCCACTTTTGCCATGCATCCTGAGCCTGTACCTGAAGAATAAACAGTTCCACTTCCGCTCTCGCCTGGACTGATACCATATCCATGGCGATCCAAAAACGAACGCAACGGCTGTTCAACATGCGCCAAGAAATTTGAGTACGCCGATATAGTTACATTTCGCATTCATCGGAGTGCGGCCGCCGGGGCCAGGAATCGAGCCCGCACCCCCGAATTACCTGCGCAGCATCTTAGTCCCTAAGCTATACTATAGCGGTTTCATGGTTAGCGCTAAAAATGACAAGGACAAAGAACATCGTTCGTGTAACGCTGACTTGAAAGCAAGAAATATTCAGTCAATAAATATGAGCACTATTATATCAGTCCCCATGCAACTTTACAACCTTCCCAACATCCCGCGCAGTTGTTTAAAGGCTGCAAATTGCAGCTATGAGCGTTCTAATTTCCAAACTACGGGACAACAATTATAAGCACAATATTTCTGCTAGTTTCAGGTTCGCGATGCGCAGGATTGGAATAGCTAGCCGCAGACGTTTGTTTGACAGGCGCAAAGATGAGCTCGTAAGAACACAAGATGCGGTCACTTCGCAGCAGTCGAGGTTACGCCTTTAAAAGAATAATTAATTCCGCAGTAACTCTTTATAGCCCATTCGCCATCGTTCGACAAAACTCCTTCGTAACGACATTCCTTCGGCCTGTATCAATAAAGAAAACAAACAGTGAATATAAATTAAAGAAATTGAATGGAATAGCAATTGGCGACAAGACAATTATTCTCGTGACTCGGTCTATATACGCATTCATAACGCTCCTCTCTCACCTATAGGAATTCATTCACATTTCGAAGAACAATGGGCGGCAGCGGAAAAGGTAATCAAACAATAATAGTAATTATTAGATTAGATTAGATTAGATTAGATTAATATAACGTTACAAAGGAGTCATGTGCTTTTTCAATCTCCCCAGCGCAACTTTTCAAGAGGATGCAAATCGCGAAATAATTTGTTTGTTTAATGCAGCGTCCTTGTTTAGAAAGGGATATTATTACGTAGCGATATTATGAGGCTGTGTTAATGCATGTAATGAATCAACCACCCGTAATATTAACGGAATAGGAGCGAGGGGAAGGGAAACGAAGACGCCGACAGCAGGAGACAAAGCGGCCTCATGCTGTTCCGCGGCATAGATGCACACAAGCGCTGCCGTGTCAGCGTGTCAGCATGTTAGGCGCAACGACAATTGCTGAGGGGTGGAGCCATTTCGGAAAATTGGCAGCAAATATAGTTGGCCATAGTAATCAGTTTGAACGGGTACTGCGGCAAGTTGTATTTCTTATCACTTTAATTTATTTTTTTTCCCTTTACTGAGAAAATAAAACTTAACGCTGATCGAAATAATTGTTACGACTACAATTAAATTGCGATTTCAACAAAAACGATTTATTTCTTCGCATGTTTTCGTAGGCATTGCGAGCGTAATTCACTTTAAATCCGTGTGGGCTGTTCGCTTTGATACAATGCAAGTGCGCGCTGTTTCGCCCCTTAATTATAGTCTCATCATCTACCCACGATCTCATCATCGGTATAAAAATAAAAGGGCTAAGCTTTTCTTTTGATACCGTCTGGTGTGGAGCGTGGTCCTCTGTCGTTCCAATTGTGACCCTTAAGTCTGAAATGCTTGAAGACATCGCTTAAAGCATCTTATGCTCTTACTAAAGGCCAGACTGCCAAGGAGCGTATGTTATGTAGTTGCCGTTATTTCCCGGGTCACCATCTCTTGTTGACGCTCACAACCCTACCAATAAACATCGCAGACGTCGCGCCCGCCCTCCTTTCAAATACCGCAGTACGGCTGCCAAACGCTGGCCGATTGGGTGCCATTCATTCATGACGCGCAGCAAGGGAGAGACACGCCCCCATTGACTTCCCGCCCTCGGCACCGGACAGCGGGACGTCGCTGCAGCGAAGGGCGGTGCGCCGGGAAGTCAGCAAGTGAGCGCCGGACACTCCCGTCAATGAGGGTGGGTGCACGCCAGAGTCCAGGGCCAACCAACCACTGCGTTCCTGCCCTCCTTTTCCTACGCTCCCTTCGCGTCCCTCCCACTATGGGGAATCGGCCGGACGGCGTTGCGCCGGTGCTCGATTTAACCTCAAAACACTGTCAATAAGCAGCCGTTGGTTAGCGTAGCTGCTACAGTGCTCCTTAATATGGCTTTAGCAATGTATAACCTCGGGCTGTAGTTGGCGCATAACTTCAGCGCATAACTTCAACGTATATGGCTTTCTCTGAACGAGTCATCAATGTTTAGTCACAATAGATTTGTATTTTTGACGTGTGACAAAAAAAAAACACCCATACTGGTCCTCTTTAGTGTTAACCGAATACGTCAGGCACTTAATATGTCAGTACAGTTCTGATAAAAACATTAATTATTTAATAACGAGGTGCAGTTGCACCCCATACGGTGCAAACGATGGAGGGGATGTCACAGCGCAGTAACGATGTACAGAATTTCTGGTGCCGCTTGGAGTTACGCTGATACCACTACCGTCGGAGCATTTTCTTGAACGCCGTCTTCCGTGCGCTGAGCGCATGCAATAATAAATGTAGCCTTGGGCAACCCGCGGTAGATCAGAGCCTCTGATGCGATGATCGCTACGCCTATAAATGCAGAACGTCCTCTCCCTGCTTACCGTAGACGTTACATGGTAAACGAACTTTCTTTTTCTTCTTTTTTTTTTTTTTGATGAAAGCAACTGACCAGTAAATCTTTCTAGGCTATTGCTGAACTCACGAAGCCTGCAGGAGCCGAAAGCTTCGCTACGCAATAAATTTCCTCTTTTGTTCTGTGAGCTAGCGCACAATGAAAAAAAAAATAAAGAAAGAAAGGAAAAACGAAGAGAAGACGAGAAACAGCGAAAAAAAGCTTACGCTTTTCCATTGTGGAGTCACATTTGGTCGGCAGGTGAGGGCCCAGCCGAGCCCAGGGCCAGTGAACTCTCTGCAACATAAAGGTGGAACACACTGGCTGATGAACAGAGAGTATATATAGCGTCCATGCGGCCATTTTCACATACTTCCTGAGTAAACGTTAATCTCCAAGTGAACAGAGACGAAGAAGCGCAGCGCAAGCCGCAAAGAGCCGCTTACCCCGCTCTCCGGAACAGGCCCGTAGCGAGAGGGTGAGGGGTGTGGCGACCCCCTTGCAACCCCGCCCCCTCCAGAAAAATATTCCTGGCTACGGGCATGCTCCAGAAAGTGCGCCTCAATAGAGGGTTTTAGTGTCATGGCGCTGTGTCCCCAAGCTCTTGCGCCCCTTCGTGCTCTCTCAGTACTCTCTCAGGCTACGAAAAAGCTGCAGATGTTTGGGAGAACCCGCATTAAAACTCTTTATTATGTCGAAGTACTTATTGTGGAAGTACGATTATGTGGAAGTATATACGGAGACTATTCAACGCAAAATTATGGGCGTTGTGAGGAGCAGCTGTAAGAACACGGGGAGAAGTTTCCTCCGACGGTGATACAGGCGTTTCTTCATAATTAGTAAAACAACAGCTCGACCCAAATTCCAGTATTACCGTGGTGTATAAACACAGAACATACATAGATAGCTGTGAGCTTTCGCATTATATTGTTCCAGCTAAACTTCGATGGCCTTGCCATTCTCCGGGGCATTGCAATGGGTCGGAGTATATTAGACATGATGTCATTTATATTCCGGTAGATCACTGACGGCGTACAACGATACGGATTGCCTTATTATACTCCGATGTCCAAGGTTAAGAGTTCATTTAACTCCGCACTCGCCGTATAAATGCTTGCCACCTTGCGGCGATACTTTCAGTGGATACCGGAGGAGTGACGCCAGTATAGCCTGGCTAGGCGCCTCAAAACCAACATGGCGCTAGGCCAAGCAATCCTAATCGATCCGACTCGTGACTTGTGTGAAGAGTTCGGCCGCGTTTTTGAACACAGGAGTTAGTTGTGCGTTTTGCGAATATTACAAGTGACGACACGCGTCAGCAAAGATTGTCATCGACAATGACAAGCATCGCGTGGGAACCGTAATCGTGTGATAGTACCGTACGGCAAACGACACGGTGCTATCCCGCGAGTGGTGAACATATCGTCGATTGCAGAAACAGCGACATGTCATCTTTGTGTGAGCTTTGTTTATTTTTTTAACTATCTGCATGACTTTCGTGGAAAACTAGTTAAAGTTTGGTAGCATTCGAAAAGCAATGAAACTGGAAATAAAGAATGAAGTACTTCTAGAAGAATCGCCTCGACACTGCAAAAATGTAGGAGTAATACACCCTGAGGAAGTCATGAAAAGCATTATTTGGACCACATGGCTTTAAAAATGTGAATGACTTCCGTAATTTCGAACATAAAAATGTAAGGGTTTGAAGATGGAATAATTACCTAGAGATATACCTTGCAGTTGGCATAAAAACTACGCACTCATTAAACTCTATCATGAGACTTCATTGGTAACAAAGTTTTTTTGCTATTGTTGCCATAAATATAGCTTAAGTTTTTGTCCACTTTCAATATTGACAAAGGCTTAATCAAGACCTATACCATAACGCGTAATTTATTCTGAACTCTCCAATAAACTGAGCTTACAAAAGATTAATAATTTTTGCTGAAATTAGTAGTGATATTTTTATAAAAAATTCACCGACGATTACGATACTGCCTAATGCGAATTCGGAGCGCAGCTATTTAGGTGTTTTAATTTTGCGATAGGTTGAGCAAATTCGCAAGCGTCAAGGCGACGCGGCGCGAGTGGGAGCATAAAAAATGCCCGGTTTTCGCGTCAACGTATATAACCTGGTGAACGTGGCGTCGCCAACTTGCGGCGCCGCTGGCTGACACGAACGCTGCGCCGGACTATTAAGAGTCTGCTAGAGCGTTCCACGCACAAAGTGTCCCTTCGACAAATGCACGTCTTCCTCTTCTCCCAAGCCTCGCAGATCAACCCACATTCTCGTGCCCGAGCACGAGAGGCATGCGCTGCGCTGTCACAAGAAGCGTGAGCCCAGGGCGGCGGCTTCAACCAATGCATGCGGTCCCGGAATAGCGACTCCACCTAGTCTGTAGGAACCTCTAAAGAGGTCCCACACCTCTCTTTGTAAATAAATGCTTTGCACCACCTCCACCACGAGGCATGGCAGACGCTAATACAGTGGCTCGCTGGCTCTCATGGTGGAAAACTTTTTGGGGCAGTCTCTATTTCGTCCTCGTTCGCTCTATCAGTTACGCCGACGACAACGGCTCCGCTGCTCAACGCAGGAACGGGCTAGCTGCACTCTAGGATGAGCAAATCGCGCTAAAGAATTGTTCTTGGAATGGGATTTGGAAGCTTATCTGCGCGCTCGCGCAGGTAAATAAAATTATTCCACTAGGCTTAATAGAAACAGAGATATTAGTTAGTTTGTTTTTTTTTTAGAAAAAGAACATTTTTTTTTCTTTCCTTCGCTCATGCGCAGGCGGCCGTCGCGTGATATGCAACATAACTTTCTCCAAGACCTATTTAATCGCTCGGGAATGGATTGAGAGGCCACCGTAACTTGATTATGCTGCCACCTCACTTTGTTGGTGCACGTCTCTAGAAAATGCCGAGCGAGATGTACCTCGTATACTCACTTGGCTGTAGGCGCGTGTGAAACGTTTGCTCCTCAGAGACCGTGCGATTGACCCACGCACGGTCCTGACCAAAACTGACCACGCACGGATTGACCAAAAGCAGGGCGGCTTGAGTTCATGGGCGCCCATAGCCACATATTTTCTGCTTACTTTGAAATAGAAAAGGAACCCTTTTTTTTTTTGGCTGACTGGCAGACAGCTCGTGAGAGAGGATTTTAGAAATTGTGGTCGGGCGCGAATTAGTTCCCTGTATACACATAGCGGCGCTTTTCAGATCACCTATATATAGAGTGCAAACACACGAGGCAAATGATGCAGTCCGTAAAGACGAGCACGGCTGCACAATGATGTGGATTTTATTTTTTTATTAACGTGCGACGCTAATTGTTTTTGGACGACTAAAATCGACACGATAAGCAGCAGTCGTATGTTTTTTCTTGCGTCTTGATTTCGAGTTTTAGCCAGGCCGTGCTTTCCGAAAGGCAGCTTGAAAAACACATAGCTATATTATGGCGCCATATTCGCCTAATAATAAATATTATTGCTTCTTTTAAACTACCTCCCAATATTGCGGCGATCGAGCTCAGCCTCTAGACGACCCAGCGTAGCGGCAAAGCCAACCAGTTCTACCTTGGGTACTAGAAGACAACACGTGCTAAAAGGCGCGACGGGGTAAAGCAGATTGCTTATTTCCTCATCAGATAGTTCTAACTACTAGAGGTCATGGTTTCAACCACACCCATCGCGATGGTGAATCAAGAAAACTGATCTAGGTCGTCGTCTCCCGAGGTCGCGTATCCGCGGCTACCATTACACAATATTAACGCGGTAGCGTTAGAGAGCTCGTGTCGCAGAAATTCCGCTGTCGGCGTCGGCACCGTTGGTTGTGAGCGAAAAATCATCCGTGAGCGAAAAATCGAGAAAGTAGTAAATAAAATAAACGATAAAATCTTCGGTCCCAATGGGGATCGAACCCGAGCCGTTCGCGTGGCAAGCAGGTGTCTTACCACAAAGCCACGATGTTGCTTGCAGCTGCTTCGGACAAAAACACTACATAAATGTCATGTAGTGAAAGGAGTCTCGATGCATTTTGTTCGGCAGGTGTCACGACGACAACGAGCCCATACGGTAGGCGCATTCGCGAGGCCATCACACTACGTCGAAAAACGCCGGGATAGTGCAGCCATCGCCGCTAAATACACACACGAAATTTCAAATGGCTCTAAAACTGGACAACTATGTCCATCTAGAGGAAAACATATCAAGCCAACGCAGCAAACGCTAGATAATGTGCTGCCATCTGTGAGGCATTGTGAGAAATATGTCTCGACTTTTCATGGCATCCGAGAGGGCCGGCGCGCGGCGTATATCTTGGAGGCCATGCGACTCTTGCTTTAGATCGAAAGCCTGTAAAATTCGGGCGCGTGCGTGCGTGTGTGTGTGTAACAATACACATTAATAAGTATGCACTTAGTGGTTGAAGTGCGCACTGGGGGCCGGATTTCGCTATCGCGTTCAACTCTTAAAGGCGAAGCTTAAGGGTCCCCCAATTTTTTTATTTCTTTATTATTAATTGATACTGTAAGCCCTTCATTGGTTATTACGGGTGTGTGTAATACACATAAACAGACAAGTACATTAGTGAAAAACAAGAGAAAAACAGCACTGCTAATATGAAGTGCCTATCATGACAATATAATTACAGAGCATATAATTGGCGTATTGTATCACATCTGTTGTACCGGCATAGAAATGAAGAAACACGCCTGATGATTGAAGCAAGGCATATCGAGAATAGTGGTAGCGCATGCGTGAGCCAACCGTCAGTTAACTTGCATAAAGATGAAATCAAATGCCTTAACAGTTATCTTCCACGTAGACCGCCACGCGTGCCGGATTGATAGGTTCGCCTGTTGCATGTGCATGCGCAGATAAGTTTTCGTGCCTTCTTTCTTTTCAGCCGTTGTGCGTCTCTTCAGTTGTTGGTCGGCGTTTGTGGTGTCCTGACTTCTTTCTTGTGTCCGTGTTTGCACGCCCTGTCTTTTAAGAATGTATCACATTCCTTGTGCGGAGCATTAGCGCACAGTCAAGCCGGACAATATCGAACTCTGATGAATCGATTTACCCTTTATATCGAACTATTTTCCCACACGAGAATCTTTAACGACAACGCGTAGGAAAATGTACGGCTACATCGAACAAACATAGTCGGAACACTTCACGCATCGAACGGCCGCGCAGCGCGAAACGCCCCAACAAGTTGGCTTCCCTTCACGGAAGGGGACTTTCCCACGTGCATTCGGGAGAGCGAGCATTGTGATTAAGATGGCACCGCACGGAGCGAGTGTGAACTGCTGCTTGCCGTCACGCACTTACTCCCTTGATTCCTCGTCGCGCCTGTCGGTCCGTCGTGAGTGGTCACTCTTGGCTTCTTCGCTATTCCCCGCTCCCTTTGCTAACACGACTGCTGACGAGAAGAAGAATAATCTGCCGTTCTTCTTAAAGTTGGCGATAATCAACACATTCGAACGTGGAGAAAAGAAGTCTGATGTTATCGCTACTTTCAGCATCACCAAGAAGTAATCGAAACACGACATTGAAGAACAAGGCCAACATTAGGGTGTCAAGGTGGAATAGAGGCGCCCGACGAATACGCACAGCTGCGTACGAAGTACGATGAGGTGCTGTATACATCGATACCGTATTTCATTGCGCAGAACCCGCCCCTGAATATAACCTGCACCTCTAACAACAAATCTCGAAAAAATAAGAAATAAAATAAAAAGAAACCCCTCATTTTGCCGTAAAGCTGCTTTCTTTGCATTATTCTGAAGCTGTGCCGTGAACCCAACATGCGTGACGAAATTTGCACTGCAAAAACAGCAAATTCTTTAAAAGTTTCATATCGAATGATACGCTATACAGAACAACTTCTCGTTCTTTTGTTTTTTTGGCAGTTTTATATATGCGGGTTTGACTGTCAACAAGACAGTTTATTGCTTCTCAGAATAAACTAAGATTTTTTTTTTTTTTTGACAACCGAATCTGGTTAAGAATTTCACTGCCGAATTGCCCCGGGAAAGAAAAACGGCGCTTGCAGCAGTCATTATGCATTGTGGAAGGAGGTATATGTATACACAGTGTGCCTATGCCGTCATGTTTCCTGTGTCTTGATTAGGAAGCACTTGCCGTAGCTTACCTTAGGTGATTATGAATTATACTAAGGAAATAGGTTTTAGCGCTTTATACTCGGTCGTTTTTGTAGTTGTGGGAGCTATGCAAATGTGCACTGTAAAAAACGATTGTAAATTTACAGATAAAATACATGAAATTTCTGTACCATGAAAGAAACTTTCTGTAAATGTGCCATGAAGAAAATCTGTTAAAAAGAGAAACCGAAATTTCCTGTTATTCGTGACCTTGAGCAAAACAAACGACTCAATATTGAACCTCCACAGTTTTAAATATTTCAAAGATTACAAATGTCCATGAAATAACATTTCATGTTTTTCTGGTTTCTCGCACAATGCTATTTTGATTGATTAATATTCGGAGCCTTTTCTGCGGTTCTACATGTATGTATCGGCTGAATAGTTACGGCTGATGTATTTAATAAATATGAACGTAAAGTCAGGAGCTGGAATTTTTTGAGTTGTTTCGCATACTTCAGTTGTATGGCTAGTTTTACACTTTGCAGGCATTTTTACTTGTAACAAATGCAACATAATTATAGCTTATTTTTTGTTTTAGTGTATTGATATTTTTGTTGTTTTCATTACTGCTGGAAATGGAAAATAATGAAAAATCTAGTAAGTAGGGTCATGCTGTCTTTTAAACAGGTATTTCTGCAGGAAAAGCTATTCGCTGTTGTCAGCTTCACCGCAGTGTAGTTGTGTTATGCGGCCACAGTATACGTTCGTCACTGCATTTCTCTACGGCAGGTCGCCTCATACCTGTGCTGCTATGTACCCTATGTGCTATAGTCACTTTACAGCAGTGCTGATTTGTTATGAGGCAAATTTGCAAATTATGCTCATGTTATTACGGTATCAAATCTTCGTTGCGAAGCCCTCCAAAAGCAGAAACGGGCACTGACACGCATAGGGGGCTTCCCGCGTAGCGTTATGTTCTTGCATTATAATAAGAGCCCACGCGCCTTGTCCAGACACAGCGCAAACACCGAAAAATCCAATAAATGCACAGGCAATGCTTCACATCAAGCTGTTTCTGACACGACTCAACTGATTAGATTTAGAGTTTGAAGAACGGTGCATAAACTCTCGGAGAACCTTTCACAAGCACACCCTGCTACCAAATTAAGCGGCGTGACGCTTGAACGCACAGTGAACTTCCTACACGACTACGAGGTGCTATGGAAGTCTTACACTCCAGGTCGTTGTTGCATTCCGCGTCAAATGCACGCGCAAATAATGGATTCCTTGTCGTGCACTGAGTATCGCCAAACGCTTGCATAGGAACTGTTAACTACTGATATATATACAACACGATTCTCCAAAATGATCGCAGACTCCACAATGACTTCGAAGTTGAGGATGCTGATCGTCTTAACCATCTCTATTAATTTAAGCGAACGCTCGCGAGGCAACACAAAAAAGCAGGGCACACGCACCAAATCTCTTTACACAATGTATAAGGTGTCCTCAAGTTTCACTTGATCCATTAGGCTAGATAGCGAATTTCTGGATGCACCTATAAGGCGCGAGTTTCTGCGGCAACACCACTATGAAACGTACTTATATCGGGGACACTGGGCGATATTACGGCGGGTTTTTAAACTGGCGCGATAACAGGGGCCGTCGTTCATCTAACCGGGATGCCATATGGGGAAAAGAGGTGCGGAAGCCTGCAGTAAACTCTAAGCCGAAACTGGGCAAAACTGGACTAACGGCAGTCGTTAAACCAAAGGATCAACGGTTCGTCCAACAGGGTGTAAATGCGAGACAGTGCGTGCCGTGCGCAAACGCCCGGCAAGAAGGGGACCAACGGGGGGTGTAACTGCGCGCCGATCGCCTGCTGCCGCCCTGCACTTCCCGGGCCTGTCGGCTAGCACGATCACGAGTTATATGGCTTACACGCCAGAGTGAAAGCGAAGCACTATTGCAACGAATAGAAGCAGTTATGAGAGTCAAGTTCAACTCGCGCCGGCGCACACAGCGAGCGAGAGCGCTCACCCACGTTTCTTCTCTACGAGCTGCCGGACCCAAACAAGTGCAAGCCTTCGAGCCCGGACACCGCGGATAACTCGCTTCAATGTACCGAATTGGGAAGAACTACGAAGAACACTGCCAGCGCTAACAAAAGTAAGCTGTTCGTCAGAGGTTGTATTCCCGCAGAATCAGCGGCTACAACTACGAAGCGATACGAAGTAGGCTTCGCTACGTCGTCGGCACCAAGCCGGCCGGCGGCCGGTGAGAGCTCGTTGCCGGTGCAGGTGAAAGAAACGTTGCGTAGAATTTGTTTCACGGACAATGATGTCTTCTGGAATAAAGTACAGTTCAATCTGTGTCTTTCTCTCCATGCGACAACTGTTGTCAAACATCTAGCGTGAAGGCGAGCGCCGATACGAATCAACGTGCGGCCGGCGGTGTACAGCGAGCGACTTACGAGCACGGTTAAAGAACCGTGCCTGCGCGCCGTCTCGTCGTTGTAGGTATACATACATCTACATCACTCTGTAAGACGCCGCCGACAGCGGACATCTATTTTTCGTTTGTATGTAAAATAACGACAACGAAAATTGCACAGGAGACGCATGTTGTGATCGCCAGCGGTCGTTTAACTCATAACCGTGCTCCTCGTAAAGGCCTAGCAACGTTGTCGGCAAGAAGCCGGCATCGGCGGTACGCCTCACTGCTTCGCCGGCGTTCCTGCATAAGTGCCGCTTCTATGCTTGTGTGTGCATAAGTGCATTTTACGGACTTGTGCACCAGCATTGCTAACGCTGGTTCGGCCGACACGATAGAGTACCAGCTGATAATTCGAATTCGCTGACTGAAAGGAGGGTTAAACGTCCGGCGGGTTCATATTAAAAGATCGGTGTGTTGCGGTGCTACCATTGAGCCCACGAAAGTTTACACTTACGCCGCGAACGTTTATTGTTTTATTACTTCAAACAGAAGTCTGCCACCAGCACCACATGGGAGGTCAAGATACTGTGCCTATATATAGCCGATGGTTGGTTTTCAGCTGTGTAGCGCGGGCGGTAGGTATGTGTGGTGTTTAGATTGCAATGGTTGTGTGTGGTTGTATGTCTGTGTGGTGTGTGTCTGTGCCGCAAATAATGCATCATTCAATGCTGATTCAGTTAGAAATACCAAGAATTACGCCGACATAGTGAAGAATCGCCATCTTTTTTTTTTCTCGGTTAGACCAGACGGTTCAACTGTTAGACCCTCTGGAGCATTCTACGAGGACCAACGTTTAAACCACCTGGAGTAAGTGCTAGAGAGTAAAAGTTGAACCCCTGTAGTTACTCCCGCAGTTGGTCCAAAAATGGTTCAAAATCTGTGGCAGCCCATTTAGTCCCCTGAAGGACCAATGCCATACCCCATTTTAGTCCTTTTCGGCTTAGAGTGATATATGACCCACCATCTACCTCGCCTGTGCATTCGCTTGCCGGCACACAGCGCACGAACACGTCGCGTAGTTCGAGAACACATCCGCTGAAAGACCTGTACAAGCATCAATCCATACCAATTAAGCTTTCGTTTTATTGCGGTAGCAATAGTGGATAGCAAAATGACATCTTCCGGTTCGATGCCTAGCTCTTCGCTGTTTCAAGGTGTGTGCCGTTCAGTGTAACCGGGGAGAAAACGCGTACTTTCTGCGACGCGGTTGTTACCAGTTATCTTGCCTCCTCCCCGATTACACTGAACCGCACACAACTTGAAGCAGCGAAGAGATGAGCCTTGACGGTTCCAACCAGAAGTGCCGTAGCAGACGACGCGCCGTTTTGCTATCCACCTATGATATGGGCACTCTCGGCTGGTTTTTGCCGTCGCCGTTGCCGTCATGTCTCGGATATGTGTATATATGTATATATAAATAAAAGGCAAAAAAATCAGAAGAAGAAAAATTCTGAAGCGCGCGACCGCGATTCTAACCTTCGACCCCTCGCTCCGCAGCGCACTGCTTTAAACAACTCGGCCACGCGCCACCGGCTCATTAGCATAACAATGGTGAGCTATTAATATACACCATTTAACGCTAACGGCACGCAGAACTCGGAGGTGCCTCATTGTGTGTAGTAACACCCGCGAGATTGCCCAAAGGGTGCGCTTTGAAGCAACGATCCTACATTTTCCTTCAGACGCGCACTAAAAAGTGGGCCATTTCTGTACCCACTGACGATGTGGAACAACGAGTAAACGATTCGTATGACGCCACCACGCGGCAAGAGACGGGGAGCGGTCACTCCACGCGCCGCAGTTTTAAAGAAAAAGAAGTATAAGAGCGTTGGGTTGTAGCGCGCTGCTCAAACACCAAAAAGTAATATTCGTAACAGCCACTTCGCGCCTGCCCTGCAGTGTGTGCACCTTTTCGAGTGTCCTTCCTTGTGTTTGAGCAGTGCACTGCAAGTGTCCAGCGCTGACCGTTGTTAGTTCGCGGTTGTCCTGGGTGTGCGCTTTTCGCCAATCCTTTGCGCTCGAGTGGCGCGTTGCAAGTATTGAGCTGCTTGCCGTCTTCGTGCGACATTCTAATTTATTGCTACCACATTCATTGCTTCGCCGTTGCCGCGAAACTGTGACTTTTTTATTGCGATAGCAATTATATGGACAGTCCGGCTGATTTTTGCCATCGCCGCCGTCGTGCACCGTGTATATATATATATATATATATATATATATATATATATATATATATATATATATATATATATATATATATATATATGTATATATATAAAAGCCACAAAGAAAAAAATTCAGAAATACTCTCCGACGCGCGGAATCGATCCGAAACGCGCGGCGTTAGACGGCTAAGCCACGGAGAGTAGCGTCTTTCAGCATGCTAACGGCGAGCTATTTATATACACCATTTACTTCAGCGTGCTTTCTTACCCACCAGCGAAATGGCACGATGTACGTGCTGGGCGCGCTTTAAAGGTCGTCGCCCCGCTCCAGTGAACGCCGAGGCTCTTCGCCCTAAAGGGCGTGGTCGCCTTCGTGCGCTTATCTCAAAGGAAGGGGGCGGGTGGGGGGTGGAGCGAGGGGTTGTATGTCTTGTGGTTTTCCCGCGATGTCCGCTCTGAAGTCACAGAGCGTACGAAGGTCACTTCTCTCGCTGCAGAAAGGTGCGCGCTGTTCAAACAGAAATAAGTAACAACTGCGACATTTAGTTCGCGCTCGTCCCGTGTGTACCTGTTCGTTCGTTTCGTGCGTCCGGCTTTATGTTTCAGCAGTGCGCTTCAAGTATCGAGCGGTGACGCATGATAGTTCAGCGCTCTTTCTGTGTGCGTTCTTTTCGTGCGTGCTTTGGGCTCGGGCGACGCGCAGGCGAAACTGTGACTTTTTTTAATTCTCTATAAATCCTATGAGCACAAAAGCCCCGTAAGGTAAAAAGAAAACTGAAACCGAAATAAATGCGACCATAAAAATTGTTTAGTAGCACTCAGACACCAGGTGTATGTTTACTTGGTTCATTGTTTACACACGTGAAAGTACAGAGCGCCGAAATGGAAGGCTGATGAAACCCAAAACTCAAGCGTGCCAATACAAGGAAATTTGAAACAAGGCTCAGCTCAGGGACACCGAGACCCAATGGTAATATATAAATTATCATTGTAAAATCTCAACCGCAGCAAGTTCCTTCCCGTACTCTTACACTTTACCCTTTATCTCATAATTTGCGCAGTTCAGTTATACAACTACAAAAAATGTCCATTTTTGGTTTCTTTGGCAATATGTGATATCTTCTGATACTTTTGTCTAAAAATAGGTATCCCGAGTCATTCTGCTACTTTCATGTATATAGACGTATATAAGCTTCCATACTTTTTATTGCTATCAAACATTAGCTTTCCAGTGCTTCAGTTCGCTTACATGCTTCATTACCGCGTTGTTTTGTTTGAAACCTTGTGGTATGCATACTCTCGTCCAAGTTCTGTGTAAGTGGGAAGTTCCTTATTTGCTTGTTTGCCACGTACTACATAATTTGCTGTTTTCTTTAAGATGTTTTGTGTGCACACTCTTAATAACTGTATCACGCATCCTTTTCCATTGTGTCGGAACAGTATTTATTGCAGAGTCACGATATAATAAGCCACGTGAATATTCAACAAGAACAAGTTCATCGTGGTATGCAAATATAGCCAGTAGACAGAAATACGCATTGATTTCTGAGTGAACATCAACAAATGTTTGCTTTGTTTGCCCTTGTCAAGTCTGTACATACTTATCAGCACTTATGCATCGGGATGGCAGCTTGCTGTATGAGATTAGCTAATATAGGAGTTACCTTTGTCGCGTATTCTTCAGTTGTATGCGATTATAGGTGCATAAAAATTATACTTGAATAATTGTTCTTACCAAACAATAATTGCTACTTTTCTTTGTGACCCGTTCGGCCTGCTTTACACCCGCTACCTCGGGCACTTTTCACTAGAGATCATCTAGGAGGGGAGATCAACAGATGCCAAAGTAAGCGTTCATTGAGGGAAGCAGAGAAAATAATTTCGTGATTGTCTTTCTTTTTTTCAAAAGGGTCTTCGGTTCCCCTGGATCTCAGTTCCTGAGGACTGAAATAAAATTCTTGCCATTTGAAGATGTTAAAATTTCTAAGCGTCGTTTACTCATGATTCGTACCAGCAGTAATATATTCCTTTAGAACAATATGCAGCTGGCAATAGGGGCCGCCAACGTTTGCCGACAGGACGAGAGCACCCTTGCCTCCCTTTCCGACCCCCTTAACTGACGACTCTGCTTTCAATGCTTCTGTAATATTTTTTAGAGTCGTCGGGGAGCTGACATTTCAGAAAGCATCATAATTTTTTTCCTTTGCGATAGGCGAAGCCGTATACCGACTAGGATGCTAACAAGGTCACTACAATGTAATAGCCATGCGGTTTTACTAAGATTGTTTCCGCCTACCGATGGCGGCGTCACAAACACCCTTTTTTGACGAAAATACGGGGTCTATCTTCTGCAATATACGTGCTCTGGCAAGAATAGTTGCTTGGACGGTATAACAGTTGCACATGTACACGCTCTTATAGGATACAGGGCTCGGCAGAGATACCGAGAGAAGTATTTCGGAACAGAGATATCGAAATGTACGTGCTGGAAGCCTAAAATACAGATACGGAGATACACTTGTCTTTCACGTAATGGGATATTTCGGGATATTTTTTGGGGGTGCTGATGCTCCGCACTGACATTTATTGAGTGCAGCATAAAATTGTGAATTAGGTTGCAGCACATCGAAACTTGTAAGTCAAGCATATCGCTCCAATCGCTAACGACCACCAGTAAAATAAGGTAATTATGTGCAAGATATGTTGTGCGTACAAGGTTGTTGGGGCAATTTAACTTAAGCCAAAGGATGTTTCGGCCTCAACACAACCCTCATGAATGAGGAAAGTCTCTCCACTACTGCAGACGAGCACAATTTCAAGAATAAATACCGCCTTCATGGCCAGAAAGTCATAATACATGGCCGTAACACTTCTCAGGCCCTGTAGAATAATTGCATAGACTTAAGGCGTAGAAGCGCTCACCTTATAGGCGGTTTCCATATACTATGTACACGCATTTTTTAGAGCCTCGTTTATAAATGCGAACGTAACGAGGTCAACAAACGTTTATATTTTTTCCGTCTTCCATGTTACCACAACTGTCACTGTCAGGAACTTTACCTGGTGAATACTATCACAATTCTTTTGGACAGGTGGTCCGTAATGATGTGGTGTAAAGGTGAATATCACATCAATGTAGTCAATTAACATTTGTGCAACTCCGGAAACGAAATCAAATATTAGGACCTCATTCGCAAAACTTCGCGGTGTTTAAGTAGAATTTTTATCTAAAAGAAATGTTACACTTCGCTCCTTATTCTAGTCACTGCTCGTAGACTGAAAAAAGCACCTCATAATTTCCCTCCTCGGTAGTTCATCTCGAGTATCAGGGGAACCACGTTCTATTATGTTACGCAATCCGTGTGTGTCCTATTTATTTTCTTTCCAGTGATTCCTATTGGTACGACTTTTGCATACAAAAATGATGAGTATATTTCCATGTTGGAAAAACGGACAAAATTATCTGGTAAATAGCGGAAAGCTTTTTTTTTCCCACAGTACGGACCACCAGAACATGAACTTGATTAATTCGTCCGTAGTAGACCTAATCCTTGCATAAGACTGTCCAATGTAACCCCGCTTTTTTAACGCAACAGCATAAAGAACCCGCGTTGCAGGAAAATAGGTGTCGGTGGCAGTGTCAGTGAGCGAAAAATCCCGACGAATGTAAGAAAAAAAAATCAGGGTTCGCGCGGGAATCGAACTCGGGAATTCTGCGTGGCTGCCAAATGTTTTAGAGATGTACAGGCTTGAAACTGCTTTGGAAAAATACCCTCTACAGGCGTCACATAATGCGAAAAGTCGCGCTAATGTTGCGTGGCAGAATCGCCCAATCGCACAGGCGTCACACCACGTGAGTTGCCTGAGTGAGTGGTTAAAAGCTACCAATCCATTACAATAGGGTTGGCCATTGTGTTGGTGTAATGTGGGCCCAGGATCCGAAATAATTCAACCGGCAGTCAGGTAATTCTGTACACACAACACAGACTTTAACACAACCGATAACTGACGATTTACACACAACACACTACAGCATTCCTTATGTACATTCTAAACGTCCTACGCGCCTCGGCACACAAACTGTCCTACTCGCCGTTATGCCTGTTGCCGCTGCGGCGAGGTCGGTCGTCACCGGTACGCTGCCTTGACCGTGGCGAGGTGGTGGTGGTGGTGATGGTGGCACTGCAGGCCGGTAGATCACCAGGCCACTACAGTGCAGGTTAACCGCCCGTCGCCAACATGAGCCGCGGCCACCTCGTGACACCACTCGGGCCCCAAGACCTCAGGGCAGGAACAGGCTAGGCTGCCGGCCTCCGTGTCAGCACCGGGCACAGAGCGGGAATCAGGCTCACCAGGTCCACATGGCTGCCGGACGCCTGGTTGAGTGACGCAGCCCGAAGCAAGAAGCCAGGCTCACCAGGTCCGCAAGGCTGCCGGACGCCTGGTTGCGCGATGTCGCGACCCGAACCGCCGACCAGCGGCTGCCGTTCCAACCGTGTCGCGCTCCAACTCCTCGATCCGCACGCCCCGCTCGCGCTTCCTTTTCCTCGTCTTCTCTTCCAAGGCGTAACGCAGAGCAGAACTGTTGTTCCCTCTTCGCCCCGTCATGGGCCACACAATCCACATCATCACACCACCCCCCACTTAAGATAGTTGCGAGCAACTATTCCACTCCACGTCAGGCGGTGAGTAGGCAACAGTGCAGGCGCGTTTGTAAAGTGGGAACAAGTTCACACGAGTACGAATGTTCGTGTTCCGCACAGCACGTAATGAAAAAAAAACACACATGACACACACGCGTGAGTTCTGGCACGTGCGGATTGTTCCTGAAAAGTCGACAGTTGTTTACCCATGCAAATCCACCATAGTTTAGCAAGGGTCTATATGTGTAACTACATACAGCAATAACGGGTAGTAATACAGTTATCACTTATCTGCACAGGTATAGTGCCTAGACTCGTATTAGTACACTCGCGCGCGCGATGCACGAGCATCCGCGCGATGTCCGAGCCTTGCCGTATTGGAGCTGTATATGATGAAGTCATGTTCTTGTTTTTCTCTCCAAGGCACAATATGATTTGTCTCTTTCTTCTTACTGGTTGCGGTTGGGTGCTTGAAGTTCCTCAAGTGCTGGGCATTCCTATTGAAACATGCTTTTCCATATCGGCACACTTGCTCGTCATCCCAATCCAGCTTCCCATTGTCTTCATTGTCGCTCTCGTCTTCCAAAGGCTTGGTACGCTTTGCTCGCGGAAGCGCTGGAGAGCCGTTTCTTTGTTGTTTGGGGCGACTAAACTGTTTCAGGTGCTGTGCGTCTCTCCTGAAACGCTTCCCGCCATACTTGCATTTCTGTCGATTTTCTGGCTGCCACCTATGTCCTCCTACCGTTGCTGAATTGTTTGTGGTCTTGCTGCATGTCGCCGTCGTCGTCACTCTCGTAGCACTGCATAGCAGCCGTTGTGTCGTTGTGCTGCGCGTCGACGACTTGCTCTCGCCATCATCGTTCTTGTTCGCGAGGCCACCAGCACCCTTCTCCACGATGTCTTCTTTGGCCCCACGTTGCTTAGAACACTTGCTAAAGTTGCTTGGAGACCTTAGTTCTCTGTTCGTTCGCGTAACAGCTGAAACTATTGAAGACCTTTTTCCAGATGAGGGCGCATGGCTTGCGGCATTGGCTTTGGTTGACCAGTCCGGATATTCCCAGTCAGGATCTGGCTCGTGCGGCTCCCTGGCTCCTGGGATGTTGCCTAGCACGAGGTCGTATATTGGGTTTCTCATGCATAGTGCAGTTACTTCTCCTATGAAGTACGGCGTGTGAATCCAGATGCGCGCTTCGGCCAGTTTCTTGCAACTGCCATCCAGCAGCACCATCTTCCTGGTGTTTCCAGTTAGACATCGCCTGGGAACCAAATCCCACCGTACGATCGTGGTGTTGCTGCCCGTGTCTCTCAGGACGTGTGCTACCTGTCCCAGTACTCGCCCTTGGACAACTGGCATGCAGTCAACTGCTGACCTAGGCGGCTTCTTTTCCCTCCTGCAGCATTCAATTGCAGCGCAAGTCTTCCTCGTGGGCTCAGCGAGAGATCTGGAATCTCGCGTTCCCTCACTCTCTAATATGACGCAGGACACCTGTTGTGCAGCCTGGTTCTTGCAATCAGACGTTCTGTGTCCAAGGCGCTTGCATGACTTGCATTTCTCGGAATTTGTGACTGTTTCTAGACACTCAGATGCCTTGTGCCCTTTGCGGTTGCAAATGAAGCAAACCGATTGGTGCTTGCTCTGTGGCACAGCACCGGGCTTATTTGCATCCTTTGCATCGTCGGCAACTCTACCAATGTTATTAACGCCCTGGGCTTCGAGAAAGCGGTCGGTGCACTCTGAAACGGATGCAAGGGTTTTGCATTCTCTCTCCTTCAGGAAGATGGCAAGCTTTGGATTACAGCAGCGCAAGAATTGCTCGGCTATAACATGGTCACGAAGACCCTCAAATGTTTTGGGCACATCAGCCATTTCAATCCAGTTATCAAAATAGCTCGAGATCCTTGCTGCTAGTTGCTTCCCTGTTTCGCCATCTTCAGGCCGGGCTTTCCGAAATTTGTCCTTTATATCCTTGTGCCGTGAATCTGAAGCGCTGAAGTAGAGCTTTTCTTCACTTTATCGTAGTCGAGTGCCTCGTCAGCAGTCATTACGGCCAATGACAGTGAGTGCCTCGCCAGGTTAAGCACATGCTTACGGCTACTCCCCATTTATCTCTTGGCCAATTCTTGCCCCCTAGCTACGCGTTCAAACCTCTGCAAATACGCATGCAGGTCATCGCGTCGCTCGTCAAATAGCGGTAGCAACTTCTGCGGATTCAGGCATGACGGGTTTGCCGACGGTGCGAGTGCTGTCGCCGCAGATGGCTCACTCTGCGCACCTTCCTGAAGCCTGAGCTTAAGTTGGAGGATTTGCAGCTGCCTCTCGTCCGCTAGCCGTTGCCTCTCGTCCGCTAACCGTTGCCTCTCTGCTGCTTCTTTGGCCTCTTCTCTCTCAGCTGCGCGCTCATCTCTCTGCCTAACTTGCTCTCGCTCAATCCATTCGCGAAGTTCCGCGCCAGACAAGCCTAACTGAGCTGCTACAGCCGCTAACTTATCAAGATCCATGTCTCTCGTCTTGTGCTGCGTGCACACACCTGACTGGCGATTTCCGCGTTCGAGATGTTACTGGCGGATCCTGGCAGGCTCGCCAAGTTTGTGATGGTGTAATGTGGGCCCAGGATCCGAAATAATTCCACCGGCAGTCAGGTGATTCTGTACACACAACACAGACTTTAACACAACCGATAACTGACGATTTACACACAACACACTACATCATTCCTTATGTACATTCTAAACGTCCTACGCGCCTCGGCACACAAACTGTCCTACTCGCCGTTATGCCTGTTGCCGCTGCGGCGAGGTCGGTCGTCACCGGTACGCTGCCTTGACCGTGGCGAGGTGGTGGTGGTGGTGATGGTGGCACTGCAGGCCGGTAGATCACCAGGCCACTGCAGTGCAGGTTAACTGCCCGTCGCCAACATGAGCCGCGGCCACCTCGTGACACCACTCGGGCCCCAAGGACCTCAGGCCAGGAAACAGGCTAGGCTGCCGGCCTCCGTGTCAGCACCGGGCACAGAGCGGGAATCAGGCTCACCAGGTCCACATGGCTGCCGGACGCCTGGTTGAGTGACGCAGCCCGAAGCAAGAAGCCAGGCTCACCAGGTCCGCAAGGCTGCCGGACGCCTGGTTGCGCGATGTCGCGACCCGAACCGCCGACAGCGGCTGCCGTTCCAACCGTGTCGCGCTCCAACTGCTCGATCCGCACGCCCCGCTCGCGCTTCCTTTTCCTCGTCTTCTCTTCCAATGCGTAACGCAGAGCAGAACTGTTGTTCCCTCTTCGCCCCGTCATGGGCCACACAATCCACATCATCACACCACCCCCCCATAGTATGCGAGCAACTATTCCACTCCGTCAGGCGGTGAGTAGGGCGGGAGTAGGCACAGTGCAGGCGCGTTGTAAAGCATCTAGAGTCTTGGACCGTGGCGCAGTGAATAGCGTGCCCTGAAGCTATTGTTGCGGACCGAGAGGTCGCGGGTTCAATGCCCGTTGACGGAACTTTTTTTCTTTGTTATCTGGTCGTGTAAATTTTTTCGACCTCATTTCCGTGACGGAAATACGTCACTGAAGTCTGGTGGACCCGGCATAAAACACTTTCGTGTTAAAAACGCCAGGCTGCGCGGAAAGCGCATCCCACTCACAGGGAAGCTGGAAGAGTGGCATTTCTGGAGCCCGTTTAAACTCTCTTGGGGCTGCTATACAAGTAGACTTCAAGTACCCCTACGCCATAAATCATATTTAGTGAAGTTGGGAAGCACCCACTACGCCATATTCATCATTCTGCGGAGAGCGCGGTACCAGCTACACATGTGTAAGGCATATGTACACTTTGTCATGGGACGGCAGATGACGATGAAGATTATGGCTGAGCCTTTTGTAATGGGTTGGAAGCTTTGAACGACGCACAAGTAACGTGGATTCGATTGTGTGACGGCCGGTTGTTATTTCACTTTCTCAACACACGATAAACCATGCGTTAACGTGAAAGAAAAAGAGAGGGGAAAGCTTTATTGAGACCCTGAGGAATGGATCACGGGGGCCTTATGGTATCCTTGTTGATCAAGAGAAGGTCACTTGGAGGAACGCACTACGCTAATAATCATCACATTTGTATTAAGTAGAGAAGCAGCCAATATGCATTTTTCGTCATTCTGTGGAGAACTGTCACGTCTGCACCATTTAGCGTTCTGGAGTGCCCAAAGTGATAGGATACAGTCTTAGTTTTGCAGCAAATAAGTAGGATGAAAAAACTAGGCGAGTTGGTGTAGAATAATTGCAGCTAACAGCGCGAAACGCGTAGACGAGGAAGCAAGAAGCAGCGCTGCGCCATGATTACTTCTGCTTCCTCGTCTACGTGTTCGGGCTGTTAGCTGCAATGTTTTCCTCCAAAGTTCCTAACTGCTAAACGAAAGTATTAGCCTGCACCAAATGAAGTCGTAAAAATATTCGCTGCGTCAGCTGCTGCTGTAAAACACGTGTCACCACTTACAACAGTATGATGCCACCCGCCGACCGGAAATATAGACAGGCTTCTTCGGCAAGCTCATGCTCACAATGCGTATGTTATGTATGATGCGAACGCGAAGCGTGGAGGAAACGTCTTGCTATCCTCATTCAACTGGTCTCATGAACAACGGATTAGGCTAACTTGAACAATATGTCTTTGGATAGGCAGCGGACAAGAGGCCACCGAGGTCAGCGAAGAAGGGTCATGTAGGCCAGCCTATCACGAAACCTTTTCACAGGCTGGGTAACGTCTAAGACATTACAGTCTGGTGATGTATGCAGCGACAAGAACGACACAGGACATACGCTGTGTTTCGGCGCCTGTCCAGTGTCGTTTTCCTTCGTGTAGCCGTTTTTTGCGTTGATTTTACCGTGAATGTGCCAGGGAGGACGCTGCGAGGCGTAGTTCAATTGTCAGGTCCCCTCCTCAAACGAGTTCGTCTCACCCGTCCCCACAACACCAGTACTGTTATGCCACAGAGAGCAAGGACAGCGCGGCACGTGCGCCCAGCCTGGCGGCTGATAGCTTTGTACATGCGCTGTCTTCAGTGCTGCGTTCGCGCTCGAGGCTGAAGACAGAACGAAAGTGGCTTCGCTGGCTGCAGCGACCGTCTTTCCTACGCCAGCGTTTTGTTCATTACGCCAGGTCGGATGCTGCAGGAATGACCACTGCATTAAATACGCATAATATTTCAATTTCTTGCTGCCGCATTTATTGCTCGCCCTGGCACCGTAAATGAGTTTTTAAAGCAAGGAATGGTATAGTTTCCCTGACCATAGTAACGACACGTAACACTTCTACGCTTCAGAACTTATCTGCCAACGTTCCGGGTATTGTTGGTTAATGCATATTCACCTATTTTTGCTGTTCATATCTTTCTTTTTTTTTTGATGTTCAGTGCAACGATAGTAGGTGCCACAGCTTGTGTATTTAAATTTCACTACACTTCGTCTTTGTACCTTTCTATGTGTTTTTGTTCATGTTTTTTTTATTATTTCATTACTTGAAATTGTACCATTGTACCATTCCTCATCTTTCTTGGAAAGTGTGCATAGCGGAAGGAAGCGCGGCTCTGAACAGCTCAGCCAAATCATTCGATCAAGGTCATGGCGAGCCCGTGTCTTAGCTCCTCCCTCTCTCTTCTCATCCCTCCCTGTGCAGCCTCCAGTTCACTCGTCGGGACGAAAGAAGAGCGAAAGCATTCAAAAATGCGACAAATCGCTGCAAGTCTACTCCCACTTGATGTTTAGAAAAACTTTGGGGGTGACTGATTCGCGAGGCAATGAACTCCAATATTGAGGCTTATCCTGGAAAAGTGGTTCGAGACCCGTCTAAGGTATATACGGACGATGTGATGATTATATGAATTTTATTTGACGATGTTGACCGTCCCCTCCCGCGAGAGTTGAGAGCGCGCCATCGCGAAGTATTGTGAAAGCGCGTACACCTAAATGCAGATGCGAGCCACATTTCATGCGCTTAAATCCGGTGATGCAACTAGGGGCGGGAGCAGCCCATACATTCACCTATACGCGTCCAGTAAATGCGACGCAAACAGCGACGAAGGAGAGCGATTCGCATACGTGAGCAGTGGACTTATCGTCGCCCGGCTTGCCGTTGCGTAGACAGCAGGCCGTGTGCACACTGCTGAGGAGACTCGGGTCCCCGCCGCCCGACGGGCTCTATGGAAGAGCCCGTGGACGCTCGACCCAAACATGAATACCACGCAAGCACGCTACTGAGAAGGAGAGTGGCACCACTGTTTCCACAAAGAAACGCGAGCCCCGCATTTCTGTTAGAGTGGGCAGCAGCTGCAGAATTTTTTTTCTCCTCGCTAGTGTATAGCCATGTATAACCGAACGGTTGCGCCACCGTACAAGCTTACGCGGCTAGTAGCAGGTTACACAACGGGCACGACAAAGCGTTACATGCGCTCGGGCTCATATGACCATGCTACTTGAAGCGGTACGGATTTGTACGTTTGTAGATCGACAGGTATATTGTAGCCAAGTAATACTGCATGTTTTGAAGTGCTTACAAAACTACAATATCGTATGACACGTAGCGTCCTGGATGTGGGGGTTAAAAAGCAATGGGAGGTGGGGACATTTGATATAGGCAGGTCATTGAAATATTTCGTGTTGCCGGACAAAAAGCGACCTCCTGGAAGTGCGCAAGGTTGATATCAGGAATTGCAGATTTCAGGAAAATTACGTCTCCGCGAAAGTTGAATTCCCAACTCGCGTTTCCATGATCGCGGAAGGACCGTTAGTTGGGCCGTTCTAGAGGCTGACGAACGCTGGAAGAATCATGAAAGACGCCGTGGCGAATCAGCCAAAAAAAGCGTTTCAGAGACGGCCACTACCCATCATAAAACTTGACGCTTAGCGTAATGCAAAAGAAGAAAGAAAGGAAGAAAGATCGAAAAAAAAGAAGAAAGAAAGAAGAAAGGACATTTAACCAGTATGTCACGCACGACCACATCAGCTTGCTTTGGCCCCATTTCCCCCTCTAGTGGAAGGCTCGGGATGGTTCTTTTATGCCCAGTGCAGGATGAAGGCCTCTCTCGCTAATCCGGTTTGCCTTCTCAGGCATGAACGGGTCAAATCATACCCTGCCAACACGCTAATTTCATCGCTCCAGCTAACTCACTGCCACACTCGGCCTATGTTTTTCATTACCCTTAATATTTTACGTAGAAAATACACAACAGGAAAGATATGCACTTTACTGCAAAGCTGGTTGCCATCTTCCAGCCTCTCCCGCCTCGTTCTCTACTGTCCTCCTCTTTAGCCCGTACCCCAATGTTACTCCCTAACATCCTTCCACCGTAAGGGGGCGGGGGTACGAAGGCGGCGTACGAATCTTCAATAACTTGGGTGCGGACCTGTACATCATCCTAAGGTACCTTCTTGTTGACCCTCTTGTCTCCTTTAGGCCCGCGCCATTGCTTTGACCATGTAATGCATGTCCGAGTTCTATATTGGACGTACTGTTTCATGGGGAGACGTGCTCCGAAAAGATGTGGTGTATCCCCGGCGGTCTATTTTCAGACAACTCTTAAGGTGGTATGACGGCCCTAAGCTACATACGAGGCGGTAAGGCTTTGAAACGTGGCAAAATCTTTGTAGCGTGTCCAGGAAGGTGTACTATGCGTTTAATCAAAACAAAGTCTCCTGGCTTCTACAAAGGAGCGGACGATGATTCATGGCACTGGTTGCTTGGATACGGACCGTGGCATCACCATGCGTTGCCTGGCTTTAGTCGACGCGCTGAACAATTGTTTGCACATAAAAACAGTGCTGCTCCAGTCATGCCAACCTGCGAGTCGAGGGGAATCGAAGGCGTTCTTCCGTACACAAGTGAAAATGGGGTCTGCTGTGTGGTTTCTTGATTTGCTGTGTAGGGAAAACCGGCATCTGGTAGAAAACAGTCCCAGTGGCGTGTGGTTTGTTTACGTACGACGCCAGCGCATCAGTAAGATTGCAGTTTACCGCTCAACGAGGCCGTTGCATTGCGGGTGGTTCGCAGATGTAATGGCGTAGTCTATGCAGTACGGTGTCAAAGGAGCTCCTAATTCTCGTGACATGAAACAACTTCCGCGTCCGTGAGCAAGCGCTTGCGAGTGCCATGCCGCGACACCATTTTGGTTCGTCGGAGCTGAATGGCGGTTTCAGATTCGTATCGCGGACCGCTTCGGCTTCCATACACTTCGTGAAGTGGTCGAGAAGCGTACTTCGTGAAGTGTACCTGTTGCCGCTTTCTGTCTTCAAAAAAGGCCGATGTGGTCATTCCTATCATTTCAAATAGACCAGTTCGTGGCTCAATAGACTGCCCTGAAGTTTTGGTAGCGGTGGTGGACACTGCGAAATTGGCGAGTTGGGCATGCCGCGACGTAGGGTTTCACATCATCGTACATGTTCTTCCACCAAACTACTTGGACACTCTGGATTGTCATCGTAATCCGGGGTGTCCTGCTGTAGCCGTCATGAAGGGATTTCAGTATGTGGGGACGAATAGACAGAGGCATACAGGAGGCCACATGAACGATCTGGTCTCGTGTGCCTAACGTGATGGAGCACGCCGTTTTCCTCTTTGTCATAGCGGCGCAGTATTTCGTAGAGTTAACTGGAGTGCATAGTGCTGCCAGTACGAAGGATATCTGCGATTGAGAGCAACTCGCGGTCACGACTTTGTGCACTTCGTAGGTATCCAACAATGCTGACAGGCGCCCGACAACGCGACAAAAAGTTGGTATCTTGATGTGACGCACCACTCCGGTGTACATTGGGAAGTCATATTCTTGCAGTTGGGGCGGCCATCGCGCCATCTTTGGGGTCAAGCGGTCGAACCTTCGGCGTCCAGGAACGCCGGAGGAATATGCCGAGGGCCGCTACTTATGATACGCACATCGTTAAACCTGAGCTGGGACTTCGTTCGATAAAGCCGATGCATGTGATTTAACATTGTGTCAATACTACATCAGATCATGAGCTAACCTTTAGGTGCCAGTGATCTCGGCGTGCCTGCTAAGCACTCGTTATGCCCTCACTACTCAAGTTACTCAAGCACGTCGATTCAGCTGGTAACGCTAGCCTCAAAGCAAAAAGATGTGGCCTAGGCTACGACTCACTGGCTGTGCTACTCCTGTACATGAAGTCGAATCACACAATTTGTGAGATCTCCCGATTTTTTTTTTTCAACACGCAAGTGTTTCACGCCGGGGTCCACCAAGTCTTTAGAGAGTTTCCGTCACGAATATAAAGTTGGTAGACAACGAAAACTGTAGAAGCAAAAGTTCATTGCCGTAATCGAACCCGCGAGCTCTCTCTCATCCTCGACTATACGTACCCCGGCGCTGTACTCACCGCGCTACCGGCGCCCATACACGACGCTCCACAAACGCGCCTTATATATCTCACACATGTGCTCTCGCACGGTGCTCTCGGTTGGCGGGGCAGTGCGGTGCCGCCATCTGGGAGCGGCAAAGTAAAATACGGCGTCATGACACTAACGAGCGCGATAGGGAGTGATTCAGCGACGACACAGTGATTCGGCGAAAACGCGCGCTAATCTTTAGGGTCTCCCTAGACGCAGTTGTGTTATTTGAGCTTCTCTTCGTGTTAGCGTGTGGCGGCTCGCCGCCAGAGTAGTGCAGCTTCCACTTGCAACCAACGGTTTTACCGCCACCTACACTGCATCGAGTGCGAGAGCACCGACTTATATAACGGCTGCAGTGAACCAATTACAGTTGATAAATGCCCACTGTAACAAGCGCTGCAGAAACGCAACGATGTCGATGTGCGAATGTCGAGCCTTGGGAGCGATACAGACGACAGTGGGACCGGAACGCCTTCACGCGTTCACGGCTCGAGCTATGAGCCTCTGCCTCCGGCTTGCTGAAGCGCAGTGTGGTAGTGTATGCATGAACTCAGGCGTAGTTATCGTATTACTCGGGAGCGCACACTTGCTGTGTGTTGAATAGCGCAACTACTCGACGTGACACAATGAAAATACACACACACCAGAACGCTTTGGTATGTGTGGTGGATCTTTCTTGTTTCCCGTCGTGTAGTTGAGCTATTCAATCCACAATGATGCTTCACCAACCGACCAGTCTTCAAGCTTAGCACACCTTGCCGTTTTGCTCCTCATGATTGCCCGCTGTACCGGATACATATGGAGTACGATTGCTTATTATGGCTTGTTGATGCTATCTTTGCGCGATGTTCACCCTACGTTGTTTCAGTATATGTTAACAACTTCACCAGCCGCAACCAATGAAGGATGGTTATGGGTGTTAGTCGTGGCGATCGAGATGTACCATTGCAACGTAAACGTGGGTGCAGCCTTGTCAATCGGGACTATAGCTTCCCAACACACAGTAGACATTTACAAACCTCTCTCTCAATGTACAAGCTGCGCGCATTGTACTTCCAAAATGAACTTTATTTCTTTAGATTAGCGCGGCCTTGAGATTCGCGGATGTTGTACGTAGGCGACCCCTCAATCTTTACGGCCAGTGATGTGCTGCGCCGACAGTCACGGAAACGCGAAATCAGTTTATCGTGTGCTTTATTATAAACCATAATGAACCGAGCATTTTCCACCGAGACGTGCCCCACATCAAAAGCAAATTCTAAGGTACGGATGGACCTTTTCCTAAATATCAATGTTGACTCTGCTAAATATCACATGGGCAATTATCGCACACGGGTGTCCATTGTCACTTAGGCCGATTAAACACTCGTCAGGAGGAACGGCCGACGTGTCAATATGCATTTTGACCAACTGGCCCAAATAGCCGTTCTTCTACAAGCCGTTCTTCTTCCGGAGGAGTCGGAAGTCTTTCCTTCGAGTGTTTCCTATATCTTGCACCGCGATGTTTCGAAATATTACGCAGAATTAAAGAACAAGAACACCAACAAAAAAACACTTGGAAAACCCTGGAGCTTCGCCTTCAAGAGTGG